>NC_135862.1:2882271-2914771 GCF_031162955.1 Sander vitreus
TAAGATAATATATTTGTCCAATTAATAAATTAAAATAAATGTTAGTTGCAAATGTGCCTTATTTCTGTTTTGAAACACCACTTGAACAGTACTGCACAAAGCATCAGAAGAACTGCACCAGACATCAATTAGAACAACATGATATTGCACAATAAAGGTCTTCAAAAGTGAAGCTGCCTTGTAGCACACCTCCGGTTTAATGTGACATTTGTGTAGTACACAAAGTTCTTTACATCCTTCCATGATCTTTGACCCAAGGCTTCCTCCTCTTTTATGCATCGCATGCAGTGTTCTTTACCTGGAACACGGCGTCTGCAATAAACTTTGCCATGTGTTTGTTTACCGCACTCCTCTCTGCTTCACTCCACGGTCTCTTCGCCTTTACTATGGGTGGCACTACAAATGACAGAAAAAGACAATGTAGATTGTGTAACCTTAAATACATACTGTACATCCCAGCGTAGATTCCTTGACTCTGCTCATGCACACCTTGCAGCGGTCACACAAAGCATCTAATCAGAGCTTTGAAGTTAAGTCTAGACTAAGTATTTGGACATGTGTACAATTTTGTTCTTCGGTACATTCAATTTTAAATAGAAAAATGGATAGTACATTAAAATGCTTCTTTCAGGTTTATTTAGAGTAGGCTTACAAGCTGGTACATCAGGGAGCACATATTGTTAATGACTGGAAAATCATTCATATGGTTATGAAACCCCCCCCTTTATGACTGTACAGCAAGTTCAGAATGCTCTCCAGGATGAAAGCGTACACATTTCTTTGTCAATGATCAAGATAAAACGTTATGACCATAACCTGTAGTCTACTGATGTCTATGGGTTGAAGACTTCAGGCAGTCATTGACTGCAAATATTAAATATGAAAATTTGCTAGACTTGATTATCGGTCCAATTACTTTTGGACTTCGAACCTTTGGGCATTATGTTTTAACAGGGCTACGTCTTACACACAGTTCTTTATATTGATGACAACCTATTTAAATAAAGCTGAGACTTAGCACTTTATTTGTGTCGAAGAACAAAAAGTCCAACTGCCCAAATACTTGTGGTCTGGACTGTATATACCTTTTTTGTCCAGTTTTAAAGAACTTACCCATTGCTTCCACTGTCTTTTGACATATTTTCTTCTTCTGTGAGGGCTTCTTCACCAAGCTTTTTCCTGGACTTTGATCTACAACAGTAACAGACAAACAGTGGCACCCATTAGTGAAATCTCAGGTATAATGCATATTCAGGGTTCATGTGTATTTAAATGCTGACAGTAAAACATAACTACCAAAATCTGACAGTTGGCTGCTAGCACTTAAATTTCAAGAGGTCAAAACTGTAAGCAGCAATGTGCACTAGAATATTACATTACATTACTATTATACTATTTGTCCAAATGCAGTTTCATATTCAAGACTTGAGAACATTTTTTAGTATTTGTTTGGAAAAGACAAAAACAGTATGTCACGCATACTGTTTTTGGATGTCAATATGTCAAATGTTAAGTGTGTGTATTAAAATCAGGATTTTCACTCGTGTTGAAAAAAAATGCTTGTCACAGTCAGAAGACGTAAGAAAATATCATGCCAAAACATTAGTTACAAGTGTGCGACTAACTTCCTTCAACCACAGTCAGAAGACAAACCTCACTGAACAACATCAACACTTAAACAATGGGTTTTCAGATCTGTAAATAAGCTACATAAAAATATAATAAGCCTGCTTTTTTTATTTAGTATTAATTCATCTAGCACAGTGCAACAGCTCTGTAATTGAATTCATTTGGCTGTACGAATAAGTGCCATAAAACTATCCCCTCAAATATTACCATACAATTGACTTATGACCTCTATCGTTTAAAACTTGAGCTGAAATTTTCACAAATCCCCACCATAATGTATCTGAACATCTCCAGAGAAGACATGAAATTGATCCTTTCACCTTGCAGTTTTGTGATCCAGTGTTGGTTACTTGGATATTACAGTCATTCATGATGTTGTATATAAGTGGTGATGGGTGCTAAGGTTTTTCCAGAAAATAGTAATACTAGCGTAACTAATAATAGGGCTAAGAATCTTAAGTATATTGCAATTCAATGTGCTACAATTGGATAACAAAACCAGTCTCAGTGCATATTGTGCATATTAACCTAGCGAGTACAGAATGAGCAGCCTAACCCTAACCTATGATTCCAGATGTGAAATCCTGTTTGTATTATCAGTTGTCAGTTTTTTGTCACTTTTCAGTTTAAAAGTCGTCTTTCAACGTTGAATTAAACTACTACCAACTGTTGTGAAGTGAAGAGTCTACATCAGGGTAGAGTAAAGATTTATAAACGCACATACCTGTGTTTTTCTCACAGCCATCAACTTCTGGACCTAAAACCAAAAAGAATATTGAAAACTTTACAAACAAGCCATGAGAGCACAGCTACAGCTACTTTGGCTTCACAATAAAAAAACAGACTGTTAAGCATTAACTGCAGTGTAGTTTCTAAAGTGTAGCTCTCTGCTGTAGTGTCTTAGAACTACATTTGAATGTAAACATTTGAAAACACGAGAGGAAAAACTTATCTTCTATAAAACCGCTGTCACTTTAAGTAGTTCTACAAACTAAGTCTTTGAAAAACAAATCAGACTAGATATAAAAAAAATGCTTGAAACATTTAACAAGTTCTAAATGGAGTTATAAATGTGTCCACTTTCTCATTTTCAGAAAAAGATACAAACTGACTTTAAAACCTTCTAACACTGTTCGGTCATGTCAACATATGGGTTATAACGGCCCACGTATTAAAAATTGTCGGCTTTAAATCGGGCTTGGGCTCATAACTAGTTAAATTTGAGCGATGGGTCGGGCTTGATTTTTGGGCCCAATCTAAGCTCTATAATGGTTAATGTGTGACTGCAATGTTGTTAAAAAAAACTCTGAACTAATATATGTTCACATAGTTATACAAAAAGTCACTGCCTGACGATTAAGTTAGCAGTTACAATTTACAACAACTAGCAACTCCATTCTGCAATAAAAAGTCTAAATTAACTTATGTGTGGAAGCTAAAAAATAAGAGTTGATAAAATCTTACCTGCACAGAAACTGTTTAAAAGTCGTCTTTTCCTTAGTTGAGTCGCTCCAGTCTTTTAAATGCTAGAACCTGCTGTACCTTCTCCTTCAGCTCTGAGATTCAGCTCCACTCTGCAGGTGGGGGGGGAAGGGCAGCTTTCTGTGAGTTCAGGTCACCTGCAGGTCACCTGCTCTATGCAGTGTGTGTGGCAGAAAGCGGGGGACGGCCCCTCCTCCTGATGGGCCATTAATTAAGTGAGCTGCAGCAGAGAAGAGAACCTCACAATATTCTGCTGTTCACCTCTGACTCTCAGGCCTGTTTTACAGGTTGCAGGGTTGGAAATCACACAAGATTCACAACTATCACTACAGTTCTACTGTAGTACTACTGCAAAATAAGAAATGTAACATTAAAGTTTCGCTCTTAAAAGTAAAGTTTAACCATATATATTATTGTATGTATATCAGTGGTTGAAGAAGTACGCAGACCTTTTACTTAAGTAAAATAGTAATATCTCATTGTATAAATAGTAAGTAAAGTATATATCCTACATTCAGAATTTTACCTCAGTAAAAAAAAGTATCAGCACTGAATATGCTTAAAGTCTGAAAAGTATTCACAATGCAACATGGCAAATTTTAGAATAATTATGTTATTGTATTATACTTATTGAAGGATCAATTTGTTCATCTCCATGATGTTTCAACTGGTAAAGGTGGACTTAGTTTTACATACTTTACATGGGGTTTAGCTTAATTGTCCCTTGCCGTAATCTATACTAGTATATCATCATTTATTCAGTGATTATAGTAAATAAAGATTGATCCCTTATAATTGTTGTAGAGTTTAAGCACAAAGTACCGGAACAGTAATTACCTCAAAACTGTACTTAAGTAGAATACATGAGTAAATGTATGGTTATTTTCCATCGCTGAACACAACTGGGCCAAACCTTAGAAGTTTAGTTAAAATGAAATAAGAAGAAGAATAAAGGTTAGTGAAACTGGGTTACCAACTGTGATGCTTTACATACACTACATAAGGATGAATGAACAGCTTGTAGTTTGTATGGCTAACCCATTTTTCATCCTTTTAATTTAAATTTCTCTCTGTTCACTTAGTTTCACTTTTCACCTTATTGGAACTTGAAGATTTTGTCTCCTTTTTAATTTCTCCATATTGAACACATGCTGATCCTCAGTGTTATAGGTTTGAGTTGTTAATTACTTGTGTTAAATTGCTGTTGACGATTAGTATGCAGCAGCAACACAACATATGGTGTTCATTTTTATAGTGTTCTTTATTTCCTTAGCTTTGAACTGAACTGAAATTAATCAGGGTTCATTTGTCCATGGCAAGGATCCTAAGGTCCATTACATGTGCTCACTGATTTACTAGTTAGTAAGCTAATGAAAAGTCAGCTAAAAGCAAAGTAATGTGGATGTAAATTTACTTTGGTGAATTATTGTGTAAGCAGACACTCCCAATAACAAGCTGCAGGTACCATCAGGGTATAATGAGATGCAATGAGGCCAGAGCCTCTACACTAGCTTATGTTAACACTTTACCAGGTGTGTAAAGTGTCCAACGATTAATGTACTAGGCAGAAAGTGGCCAAGCTTTCTGTGAGTGCAGGTCACCTGCAGGTCACCTGCTCTCAGCAGTGTGTGGCACTACTGATTCTCAGGCCTGTTTTACAGGTTGCAGGGTTGGAAATCACACAAGATTCACAACTATCACTACAGTTCTACTGTAGTACTACTGCAAAATAACCAGCAACACTGAATGATTAAGCTGTGGAGGAGGCCCAGTGTCTGCACAGGATGTGAGAGGGAGGCCTGCTAGTCTGCCCCCACTCAGTTAGCTCACCAGGAACACCATACAGGACAGGACACTATAATAATTAACTATATAATTATAATTCTAACTAATAATAATTCTATGTGGAGGCAAACATACCAGCCACTGGCTGTCCAAAGTGATGCCACAATTAACTGTCCAAATACAGGAGCTGCCACTTGCTTCAGTAGCCCCTGACCATCAGACCTATTGAGACGTTGTACTTTACTGTACTGTATCTCTGCCCTGTAGGTGCTGGGAGAAATGAAGCTGCATATTCTTTCAACATGCATTTAAATAGTGTTGACTGATAAATTAATAAAACATTTTTTTAAAACACAGTAGCAATACAATATTGTGCTCACTTTGCTATGTGAGCTCTGTTGTGCTACAGTGCTGTCTCCATGCATTCATAGAATGTGAGCAGGGACAGCCAGAGATGTTCACAAGTCATTTTTTGGAAGTCCAAGTCGAGTCTCAAGTCTTTGAGCTCAAGTCCAAGTCAAGTCTCAAGTCTTTGAGGGCAAGTTCAAGTCTCAAGTCTTTTGCCATGAGTCCAAATCAAGTCTCTGGCCATCTGATCTGTCCCTAACACTATATTGTTAAATCTTATGAATTCAAAGCATGTCCTGTAGCTACCATTCAGACAGTACAGTATCAAAATCAGTTGTGGGATAACTTTATGGGGTCTACTTAACACATCCCTCTAGCCCTCTGACCTGGTGAAATATTAACCTAAGTCTATCACATCAGATACAACTATAAAGATACAATGTGCCTGTTCCCAGCATTAGCACAACACTTTGTGATGGTTAGCTTGTTACCTGTGGTGATATATGCTAAATGTAACGTCTCTTTCACTCAAAAAAAATGTCTAATGTTGAAAAGGAAATCAAGAGAATAGTGGCAGCGCTACACAAGTAACAGAACAACATGCATCTCAGTGTCAGTCCAAATTACGCACAATAAGCAGTTTGAGCTCACTGATGTAATGCCACTTATTTTCTAAGTGTTAGTGAAACTGAGTCCAGCGCGAGGAGACCTGACTCAGAGGAGGAGAGGTTAGTGAGGCCAGCGTCTCCACAGCATTAGCACAACATTTTGTGATGGTTAGCTTGTGACAATATATGCTAAATGTAACGTCTCTTTCACATTAGTGTGTGAGTGACTGACCTATCTGAGTGCCTTTTTGAGATGCATGATGAAGTTCGGCGTTGTTGATCCAGTGCCACACACCTTGCATGTAGCTGTTGGCTTACTGCCACTGTTTCCAAGTTATTGAAAGCAAAACTAATGACAAAAGGTACAACTCCGGGAGGACTTGGTGTCGCCATGTCAATGTATTTTTGTTTTACGTGAGTGCTTGCGCACATAAGGCATAACGCATGCGTTTCGTTGCACATTATGGCAAAGGGCAGGGGACATGAGGCTCGTCATACATTTACCCAACATGTATGCGCCAATAAAAGAAAATAGAAATACATGAATGAATTTAGAGTTAGTTAGTTATGTTTTATTTCTGTGTCATTCCAAACATTTTGTATGGGATTACAAGACACCACAAATTTACTTATTTAACAAACATCTTCCTGTCGCATATAGATTTAAAAGCAATAATTGCATGAAAACATGTTGTTGACGAGTCTCAAAGCTCGAGTCTGAAGTCTTTTGGGTCAAGTTGCAAGTCAAGTCTGAAGTCAGCTGTTTGTGCGACTTAAGTGCGACTCGAGTCCGAGTCTCAGACTCGAGTCCCCATCTCTGGGGACAGCAAACAGTTTGGGGGCAACTGAGGCGAAGGTAGTTATTTTTTGTAAGGATAAATAATATGTCTAGTCTTATACTTTTGTCGCTGTATCCTACAGGAGGGTGCATCATTCATATCTCAAATATTAACTTAAGTTGTGCAAGTGTAGAAGAACAATAGCATATTGAACTATGGAAGAAAATGAGATGTACTTCAACACTTTACTCTGCAGATATAAGGCTGTATACTTTTGAATAAAGCATTACTACCAGATAAATCAGACTAAGAGTCTACAGCAGCTCTATGAGGCTGTGCTATGACAGGTAGAGCAAGGTAACAGCTGTACCTGTACAGATGTTACCTTGCTCTACCTTGCTCTAGTAGTCCCTGGACTAAAGATGAAAAACAGCCTCTTAGCTAACTCTTGTGCATTTATACCAGTGTTTATTAATCACCACTGTTCCTGTTAAATCAATAAATACACATAAGTGCTAACATCAGCATGCTAAAACGCTCACAATGACAAGGCTAACATGCTGATGTTTAGCAGGTTTAATGTTTACGCTCTCTTAGTTTAGCATGTTAGCATGCTAATTAGCACTAACACAGCAGCAAATACAACTGAGACTGATGGGAATGTAATTTTGCAAATACTTTGTCATAAACCAACAAAAGTATTGGATAAATTGAAATCATGAAATGTATGTCATTAGATGAAAAGTCAGATAATTACAACAGTTACTACAATTCATCCTCTATAATCTCTAAACTAGCCCACATTAAGTGGTGTTGGGTTTTGTGATGAAATATTATTTTGCATTTCTTGTTTTTATACCCAGTTTGATTCCCAGTAAGTCAAAGGCCTAAAGAAATGTTAAGACATTCATTTGAAACTAAGTCTGTAGGATTTAATATATTCATGTCAATAGATATTACTATTATTTAAATATGATGGAAATAGTTTAACACAGTTTGCATTCTTTATGCCTCCAGAACATGCATATATCCCAGAATAGTTAAATCAGCAATACAAAAGTCTGTATTAATATTTAGAAAATCAAACAATTCCACTTGAAATAATATACTCTTATTAGATATTACACATGTTGATATAGTTTAACATATATAAATAAAATGTTTTTTATTGATAACCTTGGCAAATAGCCAATACATACAAATTCACTTTAGCCAATCAAATGCTTCTATTTCTTTTATATCTATTGTTTGTTTTTTGTTTGTTACTTACTTTTTTGAATCTGTGGATATATCTACATTGTAACTTGTACTTTAAGTCCCACTTGCTTATTACCTGGTTTACTGTTACATGCAGACAAATCAACAGCAGTGTCATGTATTTTTCGTTTCACTATGGTCATCCTCATGGATCCCTGTGGTCCTAAATTCTTCTAATCCTGGTCCAATCCTAACAGTTACCTTTATTATACATTTCTTACACTGTATTTAATATAATAAAGACTTCTGTTGGACATTGGCCAAATGCAGAGTGGTAAAATAAGGCCTGAAACAAGAGTAATTTAGGTGCAATAAATGCATGTTTGGCAGAGTAGCTGTGGTGCAGTAACTGTGTGAAGCTGAAGGGGCGTCAGTGCCAGAGTGGCTCAGGTGCAGTAACTGTGTGAAGCTGAAGGGGGCGTCAGTGCCAGAGTGGCTCAGGTGCAGTAACTGTGTGAAGCTGAAGGGGGGCGCCTGACTGAAAAAAATGCTCAGATGCAGTACAAGTGTGTGTAAGATAGGGGGGTGACAGAGCAAAAGTGTGTGTATGCAGAAAACGTACACACACCAATTTCTTCTTGCAATTTCTCATTTTACTATTTTTCTGAGGACCTCTCTGAAACTTTGAGAAAAGCATAAAAACAGCCTCTGGAGGCCATTACAGTGAAAATAAAGTGAGGACCGGCCTAAATGTCCTCACTTTGTAAAATAGTCCTCACTCCAAAGGTTAAAAACTCATACTTGGCCTCACAAAGATAGCAATGCAAAACACACACACACACACACTCACTCCTCTCTCTACACACACACACACACACACACACACACACACACACACTCCTCTCTCTCTCACACACACACTCCTCTCTCTCACACACACACACACTCTCCTCTCTCTCACACACACACACACACACACACACACACACACACACACACACACACACACACACACACACACACACACTCTCCTCTCTCTCTCACACACACACACACACACACACTCCTCTCTCACACACACACACACACACACACACACTCTCTCTCTCACACACACACACACACACACACACACACACACACACACACACACACACACACACACACACACACTCCTCTCACACACACACACACACACACACACACACACACACACACACTCCTCTCTCTCACACACACACACACACTCCTCTCTCTCTTCTCTCTGCAGGCCGCCTCCTGTTAACAGCTTCTTAATAGCGTCCACTTAGCGTGTCTTAAATGTCTGCCGTGAAACTCTACTCCCTCCCACCTGCTGTCTCTTCAACTTTCATCACCGTGGCTCCCTTCATCCAGCCTTTTTTACGCAAAACAACGCCGGCAGTGTTCTTATATTCTGTAATATACATAATCTGTTTATCGAGTCTCCATGTTATTGATCTCCACTCTTGTGTTGTCTTTGTTTTTGAATCTCCAGGCTCAGTGGAAACCTTCCTTTTGGGGATCGGAGGGGAATAATGCAATCAGTGAAACAATCTGGAAGGAAGCAGCTATTTATAATGGTCAGATAGTGAGGGGATTTGAGGGTGAGGTGGGGGTCAGATATAATATTTCAGGTGCTGGTGAGCCCATTGGTCTGTGAGGAAAACGACTTCCATAAAGAGAAAGATGGGGTTCCCTTTGCCTTTAGGGAGATGCAATATATACCGACTTATATTGCCAAAACTGAGCTGCTTCTCAAATCTGTCGCTGTGCTCACTTTCCGTCTTCGAACAACTAAAAGGTAAGAAACATTTGCTTTTCTTCTGCTGATTGTTTTTGTGATTCCTAGATAAGCTTTTTGGCCCTGTCTGCATGCAGGTTTCTGGTTGTTTTCTTTGATTTCTTGTTAGTTTTTTTTTTATTTTAGATGTTTGAACTGTCGGTAAAACAAACCAGCTTGTCAGAAACTGTTGCTGTAGGAGGATGAAGATGATGACGTTCACTTGGGAGTATTTTGGATGTTAAAGGGTGACTACCGTTTTTGTCAATGTTTGTTCCTATGTTTTTGTGTCTGCTGACAGACTCAGATTAATATTCAAAGTGTCTGACAACATTATAGAAATGATTTCTAAGGAGGTCGACCTTTCTGTTAAAGAGTAAGATCCTTTTTTTAAACATAAAAACATCTGCGAAAATTACGTTTGCTAAACCCACCAGACTCCATGTAAATAAACACTAATTTTAGTATCGTAAAATACACTTCATTCACAGTCGACAGAAACAAAATTAAACTATGAAAAGCCGTTTTGGGTCGTCTTTCCAGTTTTCCAACCATCACAACTCTAGTTTTGGTTGAAATAAACACATAGTTTACCGATTTATATAATGGAAATATGCTGGCTCTATACACGCTAAAAGTCCTGATTATTTACATGGAGTCTGGTGGAGATATGCTGGCTCTATACACGCTAAAAGTCCTGATTATTTACATGGAGTCTGGTGGAGATATGCTGGCTCTATACACGCTAAAAAGTCCTGATTATTTACATGGAGTCTGGTGGAGATATGCTGGCTCTATACACGCTAAAAGTCTTGATTATTTACATGGAGTCTGGTGGAAATATGCTGGCTCTATACACGCTAAAAGTCCTGATTATTTACATGGAGTCTGGTGGAGATATGCTGGCTCTATACACGCTAAAAGTCCTGATTATTTACATGGAGTCTGGTGGAAATATGCTGGCTCTATACACGCTAAAAGTCCTGATTATTTACATGGAGTCTGGTGGAGATATGCTGGCTCTATACACGCTAAAAGTCCTGATTATTTACATGGAGTCTGGTGGAAATATGCTGGCTCTATACACGCTAAAAGTCCTGATTATTTACATGGAGTCTGGTGGAAATATGCTGGCTCTATACACGCTAAAAGTCCTGATTATTTACATGGAGTCTGGTGGAGATATGCTGGCTCTATACACGCTAAAAGTAGTGATTATTTACATGGAGTCTGTTGGAGTTTGGTGATGGTGATTTCGGGGCTGTTTCATGTTAAACTAAAAGGATCTTCCTCTTTAACTAAAAGGTCTATCTCTGTAGGGATCCTTTCATAATGTTGTCAGACACTTAGAATAATAAACCGCCAGTCAGCGGCAAAACGAGCACTTTTGTGAAGGTAAATACAAGCTGGACAATCATCCTATTAACTTACATTGTAGCTTGTTTCTCTGCTGCTGACTGCAGCGATCTCAGTTAATACTGGACCAACGTCAAAGACTGTTGTTCCCATCAGTCACTCAGACACAAGAACATAGGAACATAGGGTTCAGGTTACCCTTTAATACGGTTCATATGTGGGATGAAGCAGTCAGTGCTGCAGGTTAAGGCTCCATAATTAATCACAATTTTATCGAAATATGGACTATAGTACAGTATCCAAAGCAGGGGGGGGTGTAATATTTGTTCACACCTTCCTGTTGTCAAAATGTCTATATCAGTAATTTGGGTTTCTTTTTAACCGAAAATAACATGGATGGTTCCCTATTTTTGCGGACACGTAGCGTTAATTTCTGAAGACGTGCACAACCTACGCTCCAAAGGAACGCAGGATATGCGTAGCAGCCATCTTACGAACGGGAACGCATAGTTAAAAGGAAGTATATCTGGGCCTTAAGGAGGAACATGGCGCTGTTTTACTTCGTCACATTACTTCCTGCATTGCTCCTGTCATAACTGCTACGGCCCTTATAGGGCGCCGCCACTAGAAACCTAAATGTAGGTTTAAACACTTCTGATTGACAATAGTTTTTACTTTATTCTGTTGGAAATCTTGATCTACTCGGCTGGGGCATAGCACAACATTCTGGGCCCTTTAGAAAGACATTCTCTATGGCACTGGTTCTCACGCTTTTTTAAATAATGTTCCCCCTTTGAACGGTTTCTTGTATGTACCTCCTAACCAGCGTGAATAATGTTTGGTAGAAGAAAAAAAAGTCTCTATAAAGAGGAAGAATACAGCGCTGTCAGCGATAGATTTACTAAACTACAGCCTTGGACCTGGAGAACATTTAGATGATGATGGAAAAAGGAGACAAAAAGATGGTAGAAAGAAAGAAGGAAGGCAAGAATAGGAACAACAGTCTTTGACGTTGGTCCAGTATTAACTGAGATCGCTGCAGAAAAACAAGCTACAATGTAAGTTAATGAGGCAATTGTCCAGCTTGTATTTATAGGTCAAACACAGTAAGTGAGAAAGAAGGAAGGCAACACTAGGGCGACAAAAGAGACAAAAGATTTAAATAAGCGACAAACAAAAACTTGACAAAAGAGACAAAAACTTCGAAGAAAAAAGAGACAGTGAAAAAAGTCAGGAAGAACGGCAAGAACAGGTCAAAACAAACGACAAAACCTTCAAAAAAAGGCGACAAACTTCACAAACAGAGACAAAAACTTTGAAAAAAGAGACACACTTGGAGAAAAAAGAGACAGTAGAAGTAACTACAGCCTTGGAACTGAAAAATAATAATAATAATAATAATAATAATAATAATAATAATAAGTGTATTTGATATAGCACCTTTTACAGACAAAGTCACGAAGTGGTTTACATGATAAACATTTATAAAAATACAGTACAATCCAATAGAAAATAAACGAGGGGAAAAAGAAAATAATTATTGAAATAAACGATTAAAACCTAAAACCCAAAGAAAAACATTTTGCAAAAAATGTCACGTACCCCCTGCAGTCCTCCAGAGTACCCCTAGGGGGACGCGTACACCCTGCAGTCCTCCAGAGTACCCCTAGGGGGACACGTACCCCCTGCAGTCCTCCAGAGTACCCCTAGGGGGACGCGTACCCCCTGCAGTCCTCCAGAGTACCCCTAGGGGGACACATACCCCCTGCAGTCCTCCAAAGTACCGCTAGGGGGACACATACCCCCTGCAGTCCTCCAGAGTACCCCTAGGGGGACACGTACCACCATTTGAGAAACACTGCTCTGTGGGCCCCTTTTGACGAACACAGATATTCATTCTGGCATCTTTTTGGACCCACCTCACATGAGGACCCCGGGTACTCAGTCCCATGACCCCCCCCCCAGTGCAACACCCCTGCCACTCAGAGTTGTTAGAGAAACATTAGATCCATCTCACAATTGGCAGATTGTAACGGAAAATACTATTATGTTTTTTACAAATTCTCAATGTCTTAGCGGAAAATTCCTTGTTGTGACATCTTTTAGACGTTTTTGGCTCTCCTCTCCTCTCTTGTGGGGTCCCACAGGGCTCAGTTTTAGGCCCTCTTCTTTTCTCTCTTTATTTGCTCCCCCTTTGGCTCCCAGCTCAGTCTCGTGGCAGTTCGTGCAATGGTCTCGTTATTGAATCTATTGATTAGTGTACAGAACACGTTCATGTCGTTATTTTCGTGTGGTGGGCACGGATTTTAAAGTAATGTATTTCAATGGGAAGCATATTTCGTGATCACAGAACGATTACAGTAGCGAGTAGTATTGAGAAGAAGAAAATCCACGCAGGGAGGTTGGTCGGGGGGGTGGATGGGTCAAACAACACAAGACTTTCACCCCGGAGACCGGGGATCGCGTCCAGCGTGTTGCAGTTCCTTTCTCTGTTCTTCTCTTCCTAACCTCAACCGTCCCGTTGTTGTGGCCGGCGTGTGACGTTTCTTGTCCCCGTTGTGACGTTTCTTGTCCCCGTTGTGGCGTTTCATGTCCCCGTTGTGGCGTTTTTTGTCCTCGTTGTGGCGTTTCTTGTCCCCGTTGTGGCGTTTCATGTCCCCGTTGTGGCGTTTTATTTCCCCGTTGTGGCGTTTCATTTCCCCGTTGTGGCGTTTCATGTCCCCGTTGTGGCGTTTCATGTCCCCGTTGTGGCGTTTTATTTCCCCGTTGTGGCGTTTCATGCCCCCGTTGTGGCGTTTCATGTCCCCGTTGTGGTGTTTCATGTCCCCGTTGTGGCGTTTTATTTCCCCATTGTGGCGTTTCATGTCCCCGTTGTGGCGTTTCTTGTCCTCGTTGTGGCGTTTTTTGTCCTCGTTGTGGCGTTTCATGTCCCCGTTGTGGTGTTTCATGTCCCCGTTGTGGCGTTTCTTGTCCCCGTTGTGGTGTTTCATGTCCCCGTTGTGGCGTTTCATGTCCCCGTTGTGGCGTTTCATGTCCCCGTTGAGGCGTTTTATTTCCCCGTTGTGGCGTTTCATGTCCCCGTTCATGTGTCATGGCAGTTCGTGAAATGGTCACGTTCGAAACTCATGACCTGTACACGAAATAAACAAGAAAATCGTGACCTGTACACGAATCAATAAATCTAAATAACTTGACCATTTCACGAACTTGCGTGAGGCCGTGTTGTGGAAGAAGCATGGCATGTCCTTCCACTGTCATGCAGACGATAGCCAGATCTACGTGCCAAAGGAATGACACTGTCGGACCACTACTAAAGGCCTGGATGATGACATAAAGGCCTGGATGACATAAAGGCCTGGATGGCATAAAGGCCTGGATGACATAAAGGCCTGGATGACATAAAGGCCTGGATGACATAAAGGCCTGGATGGCTTCAATGTTCAATCCAACGATGGTTTTAATGAGAGGAAAACAGAAGTGATGGTTTTTGCTGGTACTAGGCCTGCACGATTAATCGTTATAAAATCGCGATCTCGATTCACCCTTTTCACGATTTAATTGTTAAAGAACTGATTTTTTTGTTAGATTTTTAAAAACCAATATTTTTTTTTTTTTATGACTTTGATTCTCATTTAATTTTACGAGCCGACTGCATCACAAACGCTGCTACTTTCTTCTGTGAGTTTTAAACGTTGACTGTATAAAAAAGGTTTTAAAGTGCCCATATTATGAAAAAAACACTTTTTCTGGGATTTGGGGAGTTATTTTGGGTCTCTGGTGCTTCCACACACATACACACTTTGAAAAAAACCCTCCATGCTGTTCTGAGTGAGATCCGGTTTCTGAATGTGTCCTGCCTTCAGTCTCCGGGTGAGCTGTTCAAAATCGGCACGGCTTGTGACGTCACAAGCCGAAACGAGCTGGCTAACCGCAACCGTTAGCTCGTAGCGTTAGCATGCTAACGCTAATGCTAACGCTAGCATGCTACCTCGTTCTCAATAGCAAAGCACTGCTACAACACACACAAGTTCACCATAATCTACAAAAGAACTACTTCCATGTGCGCCCTCATTTAGAAGAAGTCTCCCAGCTAATCCTGCCTTGTAACTGACTGAAGGTGGAGAAACAGCCTCTTTTACTGTCTATGGAGCTAGCTAGCTGACATGATCTACATCTGAGCTACTGAGCATGTGCAATCAAAGATAGTACACAGGAAGAAGAAGAAAAGAGGTCTCACTCTGTAGCTAAAACAGAGACCAGCTGAAAAGAGGATCTGCAGCAGTGAGAGAGAGCTGTGCAGTACAACAAAAATATGTTTTTTGAAAATTAAACCATGTAAACCTATTCTGGTACAACCTTAAAATACAATTATTAAGCTGAAAATGAGCATAATATGGGCGCTTTAAAGCACTACCCAAGCGCTGCAATGCTCTCCCTTCTCTTCACTGAAGCCTCTGTGTTTACAGGTTCGTGGTGATGCTCAATGCGCTATAGGTGCCAAAATACATCTATGTTTGGTACTGCCGATATGTTTTGTTTTGTCATTTTTCACGTGTGCAATAAACATTACACTTCGTGAGAAAGAAATCGTGGCAGAGAATCATGATATCAATTCTAAGCTAAAACATCGTGATTCATATTTTCCCCCCGAATCGTGCAGGCCTAGCTGGTACCAATGGGAACCCCCCTGTTGATTTGGGTTCCTTGGCCCAATACATCAAGCCAACCATCACTAACTTAGGGGTGAAAATGGATCCTGAGCTTAAGCTCGACACTCCGATTAGGGCAGTTGTTAAATCGAGCTTTTTCCAATTGAGACAGCTGGCCAAAATAAATCTTTTTGAGACAGTAATCCACACCTTTGTCACCACTAGGCTGGATTACTGTAATGCCCTGTATGTGGTGCAAAACGCTGCTGCGCGTCCTTTTAACTGGAACATGTAAACAGGAGCACGTTTCCTCCATTTTAGCATCACTCCTTCAATGGCCTTGCCCCACTCTACATCTCTGAGGTGCTACACCCGTATACACCAAACCGTTCTCTCAGGTCAGCTGATCAGCTGCTCCTGAGTGTCTCCAAAAACAAAGTGTAAGCTCAACGGGGATGTTGCAGCTCTTAAACTGTGGAACGATCTTCCTCTGGCCATCAGACAGGCATCTTCACTGTCTGTTTTTAAATCCCCTCTTAAAACCCGCCTCCTCTCCTTGGCCTTTGACCCCAAACTTGGTTTATAAAATAACAAATAAAACCCCCTGTTTTATTTGTATTCTGTTTGTATTTAATGACTCTGTGAGTTATGTATTTTACAACACGGTCTCACGGTAGTTCGTGAAATGGTCACGCTTTTTTTAATTTATTGATTTGCAGAGTGTACGCTCAAGTCGGCGTCGCCTCTGTGTTTTGAGGCATTTTTTTGGACCATCAGTCCGACTGCCTTTTCTGCCGACGGTCGGCCGTCTGGTTGGTGTGTAACAGCTCTTAAAGTGTTCTATAAATAAAGTCTGATTGATTGAAAGATTAGAGAACCTTTTAGTTGTCTGTTTTCTCCTTTTGGACGCAGTGGTAGTTGGTTTCTATTTTCAGAGGAGACGTCTTAGAGATGTTTGTACCAACACAGGAGGTATCGGGTGTTTCCTGATAATCTACCAGAAGAAAGACCTTTCATTAAAGGGATGCCCGTGGGGGGGGACAACTGGACCCCAGATCCTTGTCCTAATTTAGACTTGAGGGTTTTCCTCTGCTGATGTTCCCAGTAGGTGTCCCGTGTCCTCTAAGTGGAGTTATTATTATTTCTGAAAGACGGACAGAAGCATTTCTCCTCAGCCTGAACTTTCACCTTTCTATTTTCTCCTATTTGTGTCAGCTACCTACCATTCTTAACCCCCTGAGGACAAAAGACGCACTGGCGAGTCCAAGCGATGTTTGACAACACTCGATATTACAAAATGTCATTTAAGACATTTATTCATTATTTTATTCATATATTACGCTACTTTTGTGAACCCAAGACTTGTGTAAACTCATTTCAAACACCAAAACAATTGAGTGTAGGTTTGTTTTGGCAAGAGATTTGAGAAATATTTCCGCTTTAGGGCCAGATTATCTCTTTATACATTGATCTGGAACGATTTTTGGCGTCACTATACAGAAAGCTGAGTTTGTAATGAACGTTTTGATATGAAACACACGGGGATCAGGTATATGCAAAAACCCTGAAAAGCTATTGTTAGCAATACCAGTTGATAACAACGCATTACGCTGTTTTTTGTGCATGCAAACAGCGGAACAACATGTCCACAGATAGAAGTTGGACATGCCTGTGTGAACGCCTGATTTAGTGACACAAATAAGACAGAAGTGCTTATAACTTCATGTTACTGCTGCTTTTCACAACTGTTGATACAAGGGGCAGCCATGTTGGATTTTGAACTCTGGCTACTGCGAGGTTGTACGAGTTCCGAGCTCGTAAATCCGAGGTCAGGCGGCGTGTTTACGACTTTGACCTCGTTAGAACCGAGTTCCTAGGTAAACAGAACGCAGCATCACTCCGACGTTTGGACAGTGGCTGTCAGCGACGAAAAAAGCGTCCTTCAGCGTGTTTGTAGAACGTACCGGGGAGAGCAGCAGCTACACGGGGTTTAGTGAGTAGTATGTAAGGGGGAAATACCACGTAGGGAGGTTGGTCGGAGGGGAGGATGGGTCAAACACAGGACTTTCACCCAGGAGACCGGGGATCGTCTCCCACGTGGCACCTTTCCTAAAGTCACTTTCTTCTTTAACCGGAAACGTAAGCCCACCCACGACCTTTTCCTTAAAGTGCCCATATTATGAAAGAAATCCCTTTTTCTGGGATTTGGGGAGTTATTTTGTGTCTCTGGTGCTTCCACACGCATACAAAAACCCTCCATGCTGTTCTGAGTGAGATACGGTTTCTGAATGTGTCCTGCCTTCAGTCTCCGGGTGAGCTGGTCAACATCTGCACAGCTTTCTACGTCACTAGCTGAGACGAGGGGGCTAGGGGGCTAACCGTTAGCATGCTAGCTCGTTCTCAATGGCAAAACACTGCTACAACACACACTAGTTCACCCTAATCTCCAAAAGAACTACTTCCATGTCCCTGTTCTGCAGGTATTCACACAAAGGTGGAAGTGTTCCCTCGTTTAGAAGAAGTCTCCCAGCTAATCCTGCCTTGTACTACTGAAGTTGGAGAAACAGCTAGCTAGCTGATGTAGTCCTTACCTAGCGACTGAGCATGTAGTCCTTACCTAGCTACTGAGCATGTAGTCCTTACCTAGCTACTGAGCATGTAGTCCTTACCTAGCTACTGAGCACGTAGTCATTACATAGCTACTGAGCACGTAGTCCTTACCTAGCTACTGAGCATGTAGTCCTTACCTAGCTACTGAGCATGTAGTCCTTACCTAGCTACTGAGCATGTAGTTCTTACCTAGCTACTGAGCGTGTAGTCCTTACCTAGCTACTGAGCATGTAGTCCTTACCTAGCTACTGAGCATGTAGTCCTTACCTAGCTACTGAGCATGTAGTCCTTACCTAGCTACTGAGCACGTAGTCATTACATAGCTACTGAGCACGTAGTCCTTACCTAGCTACTGAGCACGTAGTCCTTACCTAGCTACTGAGCGTGTAGTCCTTACCTAGCTACTGAGCATGTGCAACTGCCAACAAAGATGTTCCAGCAGTGAGAGGTCTCACTCTGTAGCTAAAAACAGTCAACGTCAATAAAATCGACAAAGGCTCCTGACCAAGCGTCCGTGTGTTACGAGATGGGAGTGAGAATCTGTTGGACCTCAGAGGGTTAATTACTTTCCTGTTTTTTCTGAGATACTTTTCTGGAACTTTGATTCTATTTTAAAATGGAAAATTATGTGTTTTTTTGCAGACTTTGAAGCCAAACAAACGCCAAGATGTCAGAGTGAGTAATCCCTTATTTTAGTCATCTATATGTTCACGTGTGTCTTTGTTTTGGACCAAAAAAACACTGAAGTTAAACTTCAAAAGGTCAAACCTTTCAAGTAGATTATCTTACTTTAAACATTTTCAAACAGGACTTCATATCGTAGAAGTGTTACAGAAACATTTGTGCAAATATTTGCACTGGAAGAAAGAAATGTGCATCCCATTTGTCCTTATTACTGAGTCCTAAAACCTTCATGCATTTCTTTTTTTGTAAAATAAGTCAACTTTCAACAGTTTCCAATAAAGATGATCTGATTTCAGGTCCTTTTTCTAGAATCAAGTCACTATTTCTCTATTCATGAATATAAAATATTTATTGTTTTTAGCCGTTATAACAAACCTTTTCTCAAATCCCTCCAGGAAAAAGATGTCATCGAGTCGCAAGCATCATCTGAAGGTAAAAGATTCCTTTACGTCTTCGACGGTGTTGTGATATAAAGCTATTGCTCAACAATGTTCACAGAAGCCGTTAAAAATCTCTTTGCAGTCACACTTCTTAGTCACAAGAAGAGAGAGACGTAGCAGCAAGAGGCGTCTCCCTCTTTCTGCTACAGGTTAACAGTGTTGGGAAGGATACTTTCCAAACGTATTCCGAATACAGAATACATGCCCAAAAATGTAATTTGTAACGTATTCCGTTACGTTACTCAATCTGAGTAACGTAACGGAATACTTGGATTACTTCCACATTGAACTGCATGTTATCAGTAGGAAAGCGGCCATCACATCCAGCTTACTGAACAGCCCTATTCTGGTGTGTTCTTCTGGTCCAACTGGCTGAATGTGTACCTGAAGAAGCAGATAGATTGTTGTATTTGTAGTCCTGAACTGCAAACTACAAAAATCTAACTGCAGTCTAAGCTACCACGAGCTAATCTTAGCTAACGTTAGCTAGCATGTCAAACGGGGCGAGTCTTTCAACGGCTCTGGGGCTAGTTAATCAGCATGTAGGAGAATGTAAAGTCACACGTCAGCTATAAAACAGCAAGGTGAGCAGTAACACTACAGCAGACGACTACGCTTGGCTAAAAATAACTTACTTTAAGATGCTTCTTCAGGTTGGAGGTGGAGGAATCTGGACGCGGAAAGGAGGCTGGTTGCTGGCGAGCAGAGGCTGCACTGCAGTGCCCCGTTATATTTCCTTCTCCCTGTTCGTTCTTTAATGTGAAATGTTGTTTGAATTTCCCAGATATAAACTCATTCCTGCCCTGGCTCTGTTGTTCCATCTCTACCTCTATCAGTGATCACGCAGATAGCTCATTTCTTCGTTTTCATGTTGGGGCTTCTGGGAAATGCATGCAGTTGCCTTAATTTATTCAGAGAGTGAATAAACCCGTGAAACAGAGAAGTATCGTCACGTAATCCATTGATTTCAACTATGTAACTGTATTCTAAATACCAACTATTTAAATTGTAACTGTAACGGAGTACAGTTACTCATCATTTGTATTCTGAATACGTAACGCCGGTACATGTACTCCGTTACTCCCCAACACTGAGAGTTAACTACAAATGTGCGCGACTATCTGATGTTCTGTGTCTGTTGTCCGGCAGAGTTTGATGCTGTCCATCGCCAAAGGTTTGCTGGAGGAAGAGGAGAGGGAGCGAGAGGAGGAGAGGGAGCGGTACATGGAGGAGAACTGTCCTCCCGTGTCCATGCCCAGGAGCATGCAGGAGCTGCAGGTACGTCCACATGCACAGGGTTTCCGCAGGGGCTTAACCCTTCACCCTTAACCCCCGTCGACCAGGAAACTTTCTGTTTTTCTGGGTCAAAGTTTTTTTTCAACGTTTTGGTCATCTTTTTTTCGACGCCTTTGTCACTTTTTACTGATGTTTTTGTCACTTTTTTCGTCGTTTTTGTCACTTTTCTCTGTGTTTTTGAAGCTTTTCACAATGTTTTTGTCACTTTTTCAGTGTTTTTGTCACTTTTCTCTGTGTTTTTGAAGCTTTTCACAACGTTTTTGTCACTTTTTTCGTTGTTTTTGTCACTTGCATCTGTTTTTGAAGCTTTCCTGACGTTTTTGTCACTTTTTACTGATGTTTTTGTCACTTTCATCTGTTTTTGAAGCTTTCCTGACATTTTTGTCACTTTTTACTGATGTTTTTGTCAATTTTTTCGTCGTTTTTGTCACTTTTCTCGGTGTTTTTGAAGCTTTTCACAACGTTTTTGTCACTTTTTTTCAGTGTTTTTGTCACTTTTCTCTGTGTTTTTGAAGCTTTCCTGACGTTTTTGTCACTTTTTTCCAATTTTTTTGTCTTTTCTGCGCTTTTGGACTTTTTTTCCCCACGATTTTGAATCACCCAAATTCAAAGAAAGTAGTGAACTGGTCATTCATTTTACTTGTGAAGAGCGTTGTAGGGAACCATCCACGTTATTTATTTTTGACAATTTGGTTGAAAGAAACCCCAAATTTTTGGAAAATGGGTCAGATTTGAGCCGAGGACAACAGCATCTTTGGTCCACAGTGAGATATTTAGTCTGTTGATGTTTGTGTTCAGGAGCTGTGCAGACAGATCCACCACAAGATCGAAGTGATCGACGAGGAGCGATACGACCTGGATCTGAAAGTCAATAAAAGCAACAAGGAGGTAGATAAAAAGTCATGCTGTACTCCCAAACATTGTTCAAACTCACGTAACTTTATTTTACAAACTAGCGGAGGTTCCAGCGTCCAAAAGATTGGGATTTGTCAATAAAATGATTAGGGCTGTCCACGACTAGAGAAGATCTTGGTCGACTTACACTCGACAGATCTCTAAAACTGAGTTTCTCCACAAAGAATCGTGCAGAAGCAATCTTGTGTTTACCAAAAGATTTTCTTGGAAATTAATCATTTAGTATGAAAAAAAGTATAAAAAATGACTAACTGACTAAATCTTAGTCAACTTAGACCAAAACAAGAGAGGGCTGAAGAAGGTTGCTGGCCTGGATGCCAGCCGAACTTAGCCCCGCCCACAACATTTGAGGTCGGGAAGTTGGGTCTGGACTGGGGAGGAAGGAGCGCGTTTATCATACCTAGTTTAATAACTCTGGATTTGGCTACTAGTGAATGTTAAACATGTTAAAAACGTGACGTTTTAAACAACGACCCTTTAAGTGTTCGGGCTGGTAAGTTGATGTACCCCAAAAAATCCGCTGAAATATAAAAGTTTCCTTCGCCATGCAAAGTCTATTGGGCCAGAGGGGTGCAGTTCCACCGTTGGCCACTAAGCCCATGTTTGCTTTAAAGGCCCAGACACACCAACCAGACGGCCGACCCTCGGCAGAAGAGGCAGTTGGGCTGATCAGTCTCCCCCGAGTTGGTCTAAAAAGTGTCTCTGAACACACCGAAGAGACGAGACGTAATACGTCTCCATAACAGCAGGTGGCGCTAATCTGTATTGTCGCCCAAAAATGAAAACCGGCAGCTGATTGGACGAACGCGTCACGTGGGTCTGGTTTCTCCGGAAAGTCAAAGACAGACTGTCATGGCGGCTCGTTGAGAATACGATCTCATATTGGACTAAAATAGTTCACCGAAACGTGTTTCTGAAAACATTTGAAGACAGAAATAGGCCGTACAGTTGCTGAATCTGTCTTCATTTCAGATCAACAAACGTCAGTTTAAAAAGATTTTGAGAGACTCTAGTCATGCACATCCCGTCGTAGAGTAGATGACGACCTAGGCCGTTTAAAAACTGCATTGAGATTCATTTTTTATCTCAACCGGTTGTAATCTTCACACGTTTATATTGATTTTTAACCGATTCACATGCATTGTTACATCCCTACATCCATCGTGGCCTCTGCTCCGTCCCCCACGTTCCAGATTGACGACCTGAAGATCAAAGTTCAGGACCTGATGGGCAAGTTCAAGAAGCCCGTGTTGAGGAAAGTGCGAATGTCGGCCGACGCCATGCTGAAGGCTCTGCTGGGCTCCAAACACACGGTCAACATGGACCTCAGGGCCAACCTGAAGCAGGTCAAGAAGGAGGTCAAAGAGGAGGTGAGGAAGCGGCCGCGTTTTATAAACCCGTTTGTTTTGGGAGGGACGCACCTTTCCATGTTAGGAGTTAGATAGTCTTGCATTGCCAGACCTTCCTCCACAGCGCTGCGGAGGAGGGTCTGGCTAGTCCACAAAGCACAAAAACGTGCTCTGATTTATTGGCATTTCTTTCACCCTTGTGTGTTGTTTGGGTCTGTGGGACCCGTTTTCAATGTTTGCTAAAAGAAAAAGTATGCTATTTATTATTTCTTCTAACTCAAACTCATTGGCTTTAGCTCATTTTCTGTGAAGAACATAAAAAATAAGGAAACATGGAGGACCACACGTATTCAAAATCCCAATTTCAGGAACAGGAGTCTTCTTTTTCTTCGCCCAGAAAAAGAAAAAGGAGATTGAAAAGATTGACCGGCTTTTTGAAGCGTGAAGGCTACCGTAGCTGTAATATGTACTTTGAACTGCGTGGAGCGAGAGAGTTGATTGCGATATATGATCTCAACGCTAGATTTGACCTAAGACTAAAAGACTTAAGACTAGACTAAGACTAAAAGATTTCAGATGACTAAAATAAGACTAAAACTAAATGGTGTGTTATTCAAAAGATTAAACTAAATCAGAATTTGCTGTCAAAATTAACACTGGACCTTCGTTACTTCATACAGTCTGGATTTAGTCTTTATTTTTTTATACTTTTATAACACACACACACACACACACACACACACACACACACACACACACAATAACTTAACTTAAAACTAGTGCTGTCAAACGATTAAAATATTTAATCGCATTAATGTCGTAGTTAACTCGCAATTAATTGCCATCAGCTGTGTGCTTGGCCATCAGCTTTGTGCTTGGCCATCAGCTGTGTGCTTGGCCATCAGCCGTGTTCTTGGCCATCAGCTGTGTGCTTGGCCATCAGCCGTGTTCTTGACCATCAGCTGTGTTCTTGGCCATCAGCTTTGTGCTTGGCTAACGTTCGTGAACGCCCCAACAAAACTCATCTCCGTGATGCTAAATATGTCTTTTAGCTGTGTAAATATCATCCGTTCACTACACATTCAAACGAGGCCACGCCCCTTTAGGAGACAGGAAGTGTGGACCGGTTCATACCATTGGCGCTTCTTGAAATGCTCTATCTTTAGTATAGAGGATCTCTGATGAAAACCTCCTGATGTTTGGTTGTCTTTGGCGTTTCAGGATAAGGAACTGCGAGACGTCGTGGACTGGCGTAAAAACATCGAAGACAAATCTGGCATGGACGGGAGGAAGAAGATGTTTGAGGGCGAGGCTTGAATCAGTGTCTCATCTGCTCTTAACAAAGCTGCGGTATTTGTATTGACTGCTTTTATCAGATGAACATTTAGATACACTCATACATTAAATATTAATAAACTACCTTGTGAGCTGCAGACACTTCGACCCAATAAACAAACTGAAGGAGACGTTTCGTAGTGCTTACTTGGGTTTTTCACAGAAATAACAGAAAATACATTGAACAAAATTATAAACGCAACACTTTTGTTTTTGTCCCCATTTTTCATGAGCTGGACTCAAAGATCTAAGACTTTTTCTATGTACACTAAAGGCTTATTTCTCTCAAATATTGTTCACAAATCTGTCTAAATCTGTGTCAGTGAGCACTGTCGAGATAATCCATCCACCTCACAGGTGTGGTATGTCAAGATGCTGATTGGACAGCAGGATTATTGCACAGGTGTTCCTTAGGCTGGACACAATGAAAGGCCACTCTAAAATGTGCAGTTTTACTGTATTAGTGGGGTCCGAAAACCAGTCAGCATCTGGTGTTAGGCTTCATCCGTGAAGAGAACACCTCTCCAAAGTGCCGGACACCATCGCATGTGAGCAATTGCCCACTCAAGACGGAAGGTAGCTACATAAGAGTGACATGACACTGTCATGAACGTGTCATAAACGTTATGGGCGCTGCGAGGGCAAGGGCACAAGGGGACCACTGGTGTGAAGGGTTAGCTTTCATGTGTCATGACAGTGTCATGTCACTCTTATGTAGATACCTTCCAGTAAAGGCCGTTTTATGCTTCTGCGTCGAATCGACAGCGTACCCCTGCAGACCCGTCTGCGTCTACGCCGGACCCTACGCCATAGCCTGACCTGCACCTCTCGAAAAAATGTGACTACACGTCGCATTTCCCCCCTCGACTTATTTCCTCGTTCTCCTTCTCCATAAACAACATGACATCAAGGAGAGGGTTAACTTTCACATTACATGTCGTTTAGCTGACGCTTTTATCCAAAGCGACTTATAAATTGCTATAATCGCACGCCTCTGGAGCAACTAGGGGTTAAGCGCCTTGCTCAGGGACACATTGGTTGATGTGTTGCAGTGGGAATTGAACCCAGATCTCCCACACCAAAGGCATGTGTCATATCCACTGCGCCATGACCACCCTGGCTTTCCCTGCTCCAGATTTCCCACCGTGGTCAGAAAGAACAGGGGAGACACTTTGTTTCTCTCACTATGACTCTAGAGTCACTACTCGCTCCGAAACTAATCGCCGTCACGCTCTCATTTCTCACACACACACACACACACACACACACACACACACACACACACACCGGCCCGACGCACACACCTGTGCACAAGTATAAACTTCAGGCCACTTACGTAGACTACGGCAAAAGCTCTGCGTGGAGCCTCCGCGGAACCATAAACACGCACAGGTTTAACGTTGTATACTAATATTGTAGATGTATTTTAACCATTGTCACCCCAGGCCTAAACATGTGTGCATAATTAAACTCAAAGCGGTGAAGAGGAGGATGGACGCAGCAGGTGGATGGAAATGAATGAGCTTCAGCTCGTTGCCGTGAACTAAATCCAACGGCGAGCTACAGTTTCTCAGATGTTGCTGTTTTATGACGTGCAAAGTCTTTAACGGTGTCACACGAGGTTTAAGAGTCCAGCCGGACGTGTTTTCTTCAACACATCGTTTTCGTAAAAGACGGAGAGAAATATGACCCCAAATAATATAAAAAAACATAGCCTACGTCCCCTGAAATGAGGAAAACCTCGTCTAATGTGCAGCGGCTGCCTTCAGTCTCTTAAGTTCTCCTTAAGATATATTTCTTCCCTTGAAGATTAGCTTTAGGTTACATGGAAATAAATGACACATTCATGTGTTTATTGGCTGTATCTTTCAGAGAAATAGTGACAAATGAAGTCTTCAGCCTCCCAGCGTAAAGCTTACTTTTGGAATGTAACTAAGTACACTTTGGAGGTACTTTTCTGAAACGTTATACTTCTACTCCACTACATCTCGGCGGTAAATATTGCTACGTCACCCAGATCGTTGGTCTGATTGGTTGAAGGGCTATCCAATTGCGCCCAGAGGCATTTGAGCGGCGTCCGTTGGTGACGCACCTTTGGAAATGGGCTGTGAATGAAGCTTCCCCAGACCCACTCTCAGTTACAACTGAGAAGGGTCTGGTGGCAACCAGGCTAGCGGATCTGTAGTTCGAATGAACTGGACAATGTCATGTAATGGACAATTCCACTTACAACCTGTAGGGGGGCCGAAGCGGGAAATGTTCTCTAGTGTTGCTTAAACTTGGGTAAAAGTTCCAAGTACTTCTTCCTAAGGCTGCAACTAACGATTACTTTCATTGTGGATTAATGTGTGGATTATTTTCTGGATGAATGGATTAGTTGTTTGGTCTCTAAATTGTGGATCAGTGTTTCCCAAAAGCCCGAGATGACGTCCTCAAATGTCTTGTTTTGTCCCCAACTCAAAGATCTTCAGTTTACTGTCCCAGAGGAGCATTTCGATAAAGACGGAGAGAAATATGTACCCAAAATATTATAAAAACATAGCCCATGTAACCCTGAAATAAACTTTGTGAAGTTTATTCATCCTGACTTTTAGCATCAAGCACACAAATGTGGCAAACGGAGAAACAGATCTGAGGTATGTATATGTTTATATATATATATACCGTTTTATTAATGTTATTTTCTTTCTTAATGTTAAGTCTTACAAGTTTTCTTTTTACATTTCAGGTATTCAGATGAGTCTGCTGGGCTGCAACGACAGCAACACTGTGAGTTCAACTTATTTATTAAAGGCATTATCCTACAGTCACATTAGCTACAAAAGACAGCGGCACACACACACACACACACACACACACACACACACACACACACACACACACACACACACACGTGTACGTCCCTGGGCGTACCTAGCCTACTCCTGGTTGCTTGGCAAAAGTAAACAGAAATTCTCTGGTGCTACCTTCAAGCACGTCCCCTCTGTTTACTTTGTGGATAGACCCATATATATATGTACGAATGATGAAATATGAAATATTATGACTAAACGTCCTGTCAACAAATCAAATGCCATGTTATGCTATTGCCTAGTATCTCCAAGAGGTCCTACAAGTCACTTCAGAGGTATCGTCAAGTCACAAGAACGATGTTTCTGGATTTAAAAGTATTTATTTCTCGATAGGGGTAACAAAATATATGAGATAAAATGCCAAACATATCTGATATATGCAGAAATACGACGTCCCTGAAGCGTTTCCGCCATCTGGAATGATTTTCTTTGACTCGAGCAACCAACGTACATACGCCACGCTGCCCTCACGCTGCCTTCACTCCGATTGGCAGTCAGCATTTGCATAAAATAGACTTCTTGTCTATTTTGCCCCCCCCTTGCTCGTGGCAGCGGTAAGCTCGTCGCTGGCAAACGGTTACTCCCATTGGAAATGAATGGCAGCCTGTTATCCGTGATCCAAATATACAGAAAAGTATGACTGCGTATTCGGCCCATAATCGTAATTGAGGAACTTCAAACATTTTATTATATTTCACAAATCTATGGGGTTATTTTACAGCTCGTTGTTAAACAAAATATTCTGTCTTCCCTCCCGAGCTTGGCAAATTAAAAACTGCTACAAAAAAGAAGCACAACTCAGATTTTTCATAATCATCCAGTTAGAAGAAATCATCCAAGGGTGACTACCGTCAACCTGGACCCTATGTCCCTATGTGTTTGTGTCTAAGTGACTGATGGGAACAACAGTCTTTGACATTGGTCCAGTATTAACTGAGATCGCTGCAGTCGGCAGCTAAGAAACAAACTACAATGTAAGTTAATGAGGCAATTGTCCAGCTTGTATTTACCTTCACAAAAGTGCTCGTTTTGCCGCTGACAGACTCAGATTAATATTTTAAGTGTCTGACAACATTATGGAAAGGATTTCTAAGGAGGTCGACGTTTCTGTTTAAGAGTAAGATCCTTTTTTTAAACATACAAACATCCGTAGAACTGCGTTCGCTAAACCCACCAGACTCCACGTAAATAAACAGTAATTTTAGCCTCGTAAAATACACTTAATTCAAAGTCGACAGTAACGAAATTAAACTATGAAAAGCCGTTTTGGGTCGTCTTTCCACTTTTCCAACCATCACAACTCTAGTTTTGTTTGAAATAAACACATAGTTTACTGATTTACATGTGAAAATATGTTGGCTCTATACACGCTAAAAGTATTGTTTTTTTACATGGAGTCTGGTGGGTTTAGCGCTAGCGACTTCAGAGCTGTTTCTGGTTAAACAGAAAGGTCTCAAAGAGGTTTTAAACGTCTATCTCTGAAGGGATCCTTTCCATAATGTTGTCAGACACTTAGAATAATAATCTGAGTCTGTTAGTGGCAAAACAAGCACTTCTGTGAAGGTAAATACAAGCTGGACAATTGCCTCATTAACTTACATTGTAGCTTGTTTCTTAGCTGCCGACTGCAACGATCTCAGTTAATACTGGACCAATGTCAAAGACTGTTGTTCCCATCAGTCACTCAGACTTAAGTCCTTGTAAACAGAACAATAAAACAAAAACCAAACCTCGTTCTATATTTCATCTGTCACACATAACAAATATATATATTCGGACTGTTAAAATGAACGCGATAATAACTGGTTAACGCAAATTCCTTTGAACGCCATTGATGTGCGATTAACACACGCGCGTTCTGCGATTTAGGCCTCGGGCCGGTCCGTAGTTTGGGAAACCAGGGAGCAATGCAGCAGTAACGTTGTTATACAACATTACCAGCGGTGGAATGTGACTAAGTACATTTACTCAAATACTATACTTAAGTCCATATGTTGAGGTACTTGTACTTTACTTGAGTCTTATCTTTTCATGCCACTTTCTACTTCTACTCCGCTACATTTCAGAGAGAAACATTGTACTTTTTACTCCACTACATTCATCTGTTACAGCTTTAGTTACTAGTTAGTTTACACGTTAAGATTCCTGCACACAAAACACATGTAGTCTATAAAATCACACAATTATAATATGTGCATATATATACATATATTAAAGCTATAGTGCGTAGTTTCTGTCTCCCCCATGAGGAACTCTAAGTAATGGCAACAAAACTGTTGTTGCGTCCACATGATACAAGCCTTCCGTGATCGTGCACCCCCCCCCCTCCTCCTCCACGCTGTTACTAGTAGCCAAGGAGGACACGGAGGATTAAAAAAACATGATGGACTCTTCATAAGAGGTCTTTATCTTCACTCGAGTTTCTACGCGGTAGAATAGGGGTGCATGATATATCGACTCGTTATCGCAATATCACGTTGCGCAATATTATATCGAAAGTGTCGCGATAAGTATGCAATATTTAGTTCATTTTGTGGAGCGCTGCGTCCCGTCCGTTGGCTGCGTGGCTTAGCTGTGTTTGATTTAGAGCTTGAAACGCTGTAATGATCATGTTTCATGGTTACCGTGCCACTTGCACATGTTAGTGCACGTCAGCGCACGGGGCCACTACGTGAAAACCCTATGGAGCGTACCACGTGTGTACATATTTCAACAGAGTGAAGAAATAGATAGACGACTAAACGGAACGAATCAGAGAAGAGAAAGAAAAGTTGTGACCTGTTCTCTTTATTTATTTATTTATACTGTCCAACCAGTAGAACATGTCCTGTTCTGTAGACATGGTCCTTATTTATATATTTATACTGTCCAACCAGTAGAACATGTCTTGTTCTGTAGACATGGTCCTTATTTATATATTTATACTGTCCAAGCAGTAGAACATGTCCTGTTCTGTAGACATGGTCCTTATTTATATATATGTTATACTGTCCAACCAGTAGAACATGTCCTGTTCTGTAGACATGGTCCTTATTTATATATTTATACTGTCCAAGCAGTAGAACATGTCTTGTTCTGTAGACATGGTCCTTATTTATATATATTTATACTGTCCAACCAGTAGAACATGTCCTGTTCTGTAGACATGGTCCTTATTTATATATATTTATACTGTCCAACCAGTAAACATGTCCTGTTCTGTAGACATGGTCCTTATTTATATATTTATACTGTCCAACCAGTAAACACGTCCTGTTCTGTAGACATGGTCCTTATTTATATATTTATACTGTCCAACCAGTAGAACATGTCTTGTTCTGTAGACATGGTCCTTATTTATATATTTATACTGTCCAACCAGTAAACATGTCTTGTTCTGTAGACATAGTCCTTATTTATATATGTTATACTGTCCAACCAGTAGAACATGTCCTGTTCTGTAGACATGGTCCTTATTTATATATTTGTACTGTCCAACCAGTAGAACATGTCCTGTTCTGTAGACATGGTCCTTATTTATATATTTATACTGTCCAAGCAGTAGAACATGTCCTGTTCTGTAGACATGGTCCTTATTTATATATTTATACTGTCCAACCAGTAGAACATGTCCTGTTCTGTAGACATGGTCCTTATTTATATATTTATACTGTCCAACCAGTAGAACATGTCCTGTTCTGTAGACATGGTCCTTATTTATATATATGTTATACTGTCCAACCAGTAGAACATGTCCTGTTCTGTAGACATGGTCCTTATTTATATATTTATACTGTCCAACCAGTAGAACATGTCCTGTTCTGTAGACATGGTCCTTATTTATATATTTATACTGTCCAACCAGTAGAACATGTCCTGTTCTGTAGACATGGTCCTTAGTTATTTATTCATGTTGGACCAGTCCAATATGACCGTCAGTTGAAATAAACATTGTGTTGCATTTGTTATGAATCCATTTTGATGCGTTTAGCCGTAACTTTTGTAATTTTACATATGTTTAAAAATATCGAAATTAATATCGATATCGCAATATCTCATTTGGTTAATATCGTGCAACCCTAGCGGGAAAGTCTCTGGACGCCACAATCTTCTGAACATAGTCATACTGAGAAATCCAGAGAGTTGTGTGGAGCTGACGGTCTTAATTAGCTTTGTAGCAACTCATTTGGCAACGGCTTGAATGTAACGTTAACGTTCATTAATATCAAAAAGTTACGCTCTAAAGCTGATTAGAAAACACGGCTGCTGTTTAATGACTTTCCTGCATTCTGTGTGTCAGAAGCTCGATGGCACAAGATAATACAGATAACAATCTCAAAGGGCGGGTTATTTATAATGAGGCAGGCGCAGGAGAGGGGGCAGACGACACTGTACTGTATTTCATGACCTTGTCAGCTCATTGGTTTGACCGGTAATCCACTTCCATAATGAGAAAGTGGAGGATTTAGAGGGCTATCACAGATTGCAATATATACCTTCTGAACGCTTGGCGTGGTCGGGACTCAGCCTGCTTCTCTAACAAGCCGACGACTCCGCTCACGTCTAAGTAAGAACTCTTTCTCTGTGTTTAGTAGATATGTAGAAGAGTATTTTTGGGTGTTTGCATGCACATTCTTTGCACGACGGCCGGTGTGAATGCTTCAACTTGTCCGTACGGATGTTAGGAATCTGTTGTTTGTACTTTGTTCAAATCAAACTCTGTCAGTAAGAAGTTATAGGAAAAGTGAAAAATACTTCCACTTTGTCTGGCTGCTTTATTGTCAGGCTGTCAGCCACAGGGATAGTTTGTAGCGGCAGTAAAATGCCAAATGTTCACGGTTGTTTCATGTTTTGGGGGGAATTCTTGAATGTTTTTTGAAGCGTTGTAGCAATGCACACACTTTGTAGTTGATGTTTAATTGGTTTTTAGATTACTTTCATGTACTTCTATTGTTACATAAGGTGGAAATGTTGAACATTTTGGTTTCTTTTATAAGTATAACTCAAAAAAACAAACGGCATAACCACTCAGAATACAGTTCCTGTATCCTAAGTTAAGATACAATTATTATATCCTGAGTTCTTCCGCAGTAGTTCTTTTCAAAATGTGTTTTAGAAACGCCGAGGGCGGCCCGGTGATGTACGGCCTGGTGATAGTGGCACGCTGAAAGAAAACACCGCTACAAGGCATGAACTTGAAAGCGGATCCGTCCGTGTTTATCGACCTGTCAGCACCGAGTCTAATCTGCAGCGGCTGCCAACTTCAGTCTCTGTCTTCACTTAAATCCCCGAGCACCAAATTTAGCCTGTTTTCCTTTATGTTTTCCATCATCTTGTTTTACAAAACAACATGATGTATTCCTTCCCTCGAAGGTTTAGTTTTGGGTTACATGGAAATAAATGACA
>NC_135862.1:2917271-2962271 GCF_031162955.1 Sander vitreus
AAATGCCTAAAAGCTGCTGTGTGCTGATATTCACTACCAACAATGTAAATAACCCGTAACTTAAGTTTTTAGAAGCTGCCGACCCAAAAAACTGAGCTTTTATGAAGACAAAGGTGGATGCAGACGTGAGGAATGAGCAGAGAGAATGTGAGATCCTGACACTAAACTAACGTTACATTTGTAGCATTTTGTTACCAGCCAAATATCCAAATGTCAGTTTAAGGCTAGCTGTATGTCTGTAAGTTAAGCTAACGTTGGACATAACGTTAGCTTAGTGTCTTCACATTCTCTCTGCTGATTCCTCACGTCTGTTTCCACTTGTGTCTTCATAGAAGCTCAGTTTTTCGGGTCGGCAGCTTATAAAAACTTAAGTCATGTGTTCTTTACATTGTTGGTAGTTCATATCACCACACAGCAGTTTTTAGACATTATTCTGTTGTGTGCTAGCAGACGGAATTGGACGAGGAGGAAACCTTCACGCGATACAAGTCATTGGAGAGCGGAGATTTAGTTTTCCCCTCTCTATTGAAAATTTGGTATTAAATGACGATACTCGATACTGTGTAGGCAATTCGGTCAGTGCCTATAAAGTTTTGAAGTTCTGTAGCCTTAATCATGTTAACAAATAGCATATTAGCATGCTAGTGTTGGCGTGCTTTGTTAGGGACGCTGAAAGGGATTCAGTCATCAGTGTTGGAGGTTTCCTGCCATGAAGAGAGCAGTTTGTTTGGACCTGTTGGTGGCGCTGAAAGAGCAGTCAGAGGATCACCAAACGATTGTAAATGTCTGGAACTAAATGTTATGCCAATCCGTGCAATAGTTGTGGAGATATTTCACGGCATCACATACTGTCGGACCACAATCCCCAAAGCCACGCTGCTAAAAATAGCGGGCTGGTCCTTTAGGGCATTAGCACGGCCTCAGTTACAAAGTTCAGTTCCATTAAATGTCCTGGATTCAACATTGAAGTCTTAAGATAGAATTAACATGATCCAAACGTGAAATGGGAGACAGGTGAGGGGTTAGACGGAGCGGACGTGACTTCAAATAGTTTGACTCAGAAACAGAACAGTGGAAAGGAAAGATGTGGAGTTTTTACTTTTAACTTTTTGTGAAACGACCGCTATTGGACCGACATCTGAAAACCGACTTTATGAAGATGTGTCTGAGATCACAAGGAGAAAATGGCTTAAATCACGACATCGGAGTCACTTTGTCCTCTCGTTAAAAATAAGTCAACAGCCTTGTTAGCTTTCCCGAGGGAAACACCGTCCTTTGGGGATTTAAATGTATCCAAAAGTAAAGAAATGATAATGTCGTTCCCAACACAAGTATTGAAATCGTCCTACAAATACTGTGTTTAATGTGTTGATATGTTGACGGTCTATATGGTTTGATGACAGATTGAGCTTTAGTGAGCAGTTTAGCAGCGTCTCTACTGTCATAAACTAAACTGCTGTTTTTCTCTAGCCTGGATGCCAGCCAAACTTAGCCCCGCCCACAACATTTGAGGTCGGGAAGTTTGGGTTTGGACCAATCAAATTGTCAGGGCGGGCTTTATACGATGATGGACAGATGATCAACAGTAACGTAATCAAACACGTCACCAAAAGAGTGCTTGGGCTGCTGCTGGAGAACTGAGATGTGTAGATTCCGCCATCGCGTCTGTTATAGAAGATATCGACAGCGCCTTCATTTTAAAAGAGGAACAGAGAACCGCGATCAAGGCATTTGTCGATCGGAAAGATGTTTTTGCCTAGCCTGACGTGGTCATACTCAGATTCTCGTCAGAACTTCCCAACCTCAAATGTTGTGGGCGGGGCTACATTCGGCTGGCATCCAGGCTAAATACGCCCCATAATCCCAGCCCAATGGAGCAGCATCATACTCACATTCTGACTATGTGAGTATGATGCTGCTCCATTGGGATTATTTCCGTTTTGTTTGCTGGTTGACATTCCTTCCGGATGTCCGTCCCCTTCCTCTGTCTCTGTGTTGGCGTTCTAACCTCTGGTGGGTTTCTGAGGACTATGGTTAACTGCTCCTCAGATCTCTGCAGGGTAAATCCAGACAGCTAGCTTGTCATGTTTTTGTCCTTGTGTCAAGTTTCTGTGTTGTAGTTGGTTTCATGTTTTCTGTTTGTTATCATGGACTTCCTGTTTTATTTTGTAATCCACTGTTTGGTTACTTCCCTGGTCACTTGTCTTCCTGTCTTTGTTTGTTTCCCACCTTTTCTGATTATCTGTCCCCGCCCTAATGTGATTCCCCCGTGTGTATATATATATATATATATATATATATATATATATTTGCCAGAAATGGGTCTTCTTGATAGTAGTTGCCATGGCGAAGTCCTCAGTGGGTTTAAAGGTTTAAAGCGTGTGTTTTTGCTGTCGTTTTTGACGCCGTCGCCAAGTAAGAAGGGGCAGTTATAACTAGAGATGGTCCGATACCATTTTTTGCTTCCTGATAACGATTCCGATACCTGAACTTGTGTATCGGCCGATACCAGTGTGTCATATATTTTATATAACAGCTGTATACTACTATCCCTGTATGGATGATATGATGTATAACAGCTGTATACTACTATCTCTGTATGGATGATATGATGTATAACAGCTGTATACTACTATCCCTGTATGGATGATATGATGTATAACAGCTGTATACTACTATCTCTGTATGGATGATATGATGTATAACAGCTGTATACTACTATCCCTGTATGGATGATATGATGTATAACAGCTGTATACTACTATCCCTGTATGGATGATATGATGTATAACAGCTGTATACTACTATCTCTGTATAGATGATATGATGTATAACAGCTGTATACTACTATCTCTGTATGGATGATATGATGTATAACAGCTGTATACTACTATCCCTGTATGGATGATATGATGTATAACAGCTGTATACTACTATCTCTGTATAGATGATATGATGTATAACAGCTGTATACTACTATCCCTGTATGGATGATATGATGTATAACAGCTGTATACTACTATCTCTGTATGGATGTGATATGATTTCTATCTTTGTTGTCGGTCTGGCTCAGGTTAAACTCTTTGTGAAACATGAACAAACACAAACAATGAACGCCCCAGAACTTTCTTTTATTCTGCAGTTTGACAGTCCGTTATAACGCATAAACGCCAGTACTTCCCGATACCGATACCAGCGTTTTAGGCAGTATTGGAGCCGATACCGATATCGGTATCGGAACATCTCTAGTTATAACGGAGCATGTGCAGAAGCGTAACACGAGCTCAAGGTGTGAATACCCCGCTTACTAAGGGAGGTCTCTAGCTCTGTTAACCGGGGGATGAGAATAAATAAGAATAAATGACAGTGAGAAACCCGGGGTATTGCCTGATATATTTGTGAATGTCTAAATATTGGGGGCGCGGCTCTGCAGCTGACCCCGAGTGTCCTTTGTAAAGTCACTGTATATGAAATGTATTGTCTGTTTTGTCCGTCTTGCCGTCTTGCCGTCTTGGCTATGGATTGTTCGTAATGTCCTGTCTCTCTTGTATTCTTGGTGAAAACAAAGACAAAATGATCACATCTGTGGACAATAAAGTTTTTCGTAAATGCAGTATGACAGAGGAGGTTAATCTGAAGTATGATTGATGTTTTTATCACACATCATAATGTACAAATGTAAATGTAATGCTGTCTCTTCTGTTTTTTATTTGTTTTTTTATCAGATAGCATCAGGATCCAGCTGCCAAGATGGCCGACGAGTAAGTTGATATGTTTATTTATTTATTCTGTTTTTTAAATGGCAGAATGTCTTTTATACTCGTTAACAGAGTTCCACATTTGGAGGAGATTTAGGCCAAGAAACAGGTTTTTTTTAAAGGATAAAATACATTTCTCCACTATTTTCGCATTAACAAAGTGTGAAAGAAGTTGTTTGTCAGTGTGTTGGCATCTGTTCCTATTTTATGGGACATTTGATTTCTTTTTTTAACCCCTGTGTTGTCTTCCCGGGTCTGTTTTGCCTGTTTTATGAAGCATAAAGCATACATATTATACACTTATAAGCACAAAGTATATATATATCTTCTAAGCCAACTTCATATCACTGCTAGTTTTACACTTATGGTTATAATTCATGTTCAATAAACCTCATTTATATTAAATTACGCCTAATTTAGAGTTCAAAAACCCAGAAATTATTAGTTAATTTAGCTAACAATTAAGATCAGAGGAACGTATGTTGATGCATAATCACAGCAGTTTCGTGTATAGAACTATTCATGGTATTTTTGGGCAGTTTGGTTGAAATAAACCCATATTTTTGATGGAGGACCACACAAGGGTTGAAGAGTTTTGCCATCACTACATGATTATAATAAAACAAATAATCATAATAACAGATTTATGGACTTATTTATAACGTAACGGGCCAAATGTCTGATCCATGTCTCGTGTTTTCACCTGCAGGAAAAGACTGTCTGCGAGGCGCAAGCACACTCTGAAAGTAAGACATGAGTACATTTTTATTCTGTACAAAGATACTGTTTAATACTTCATGTTGATGGGACATGTGCAGTATGAGGAGGAGGATGTGCAGTGAGTGTGGGGGAAGGTGGGGGAGGGTCTTGTGTGAGGTTTATCAAATGTTTATTGAACGCATTTGGATGAGACAATGCAGGGTTTCCCTGCTTTTATAAGGTTTAGGTGCAGCACCCGGAGCCGTTTGGGGCAGCACCTAAACTGATTTAATGTAACTAAAAGACTTTTCTCAGGTCTAATGATTGTAGTTTCTGCTCTAGCTTTTCAACGTTTTAGACACAGACATGGTGATATGATAACGGTCCAAAATGATGTAATAAAGAGACGCAAAGCTACGACAAAGAGACACAATATGGCTATGTTCACGTCAAGTCTTCATGCTTAATTCAGATTTCTTTGCTCAGATCTGATTTTTTGTTTGTCTTTTCACATGACCTTTTAAAATGTGGCCTATATCAGATTCCAGTGTGAACTAGTTTGCGGTTTCGAACTGACCCGCATGCGCAAAAGACCAATACCAATGACATCACACGCAGCACGCTGTTGCACTAAAGTTAGGGAGGTTATGGAGGAAGGAAGCATTTTGGCTTTTATTTCAAAATGTTTGTGTAATGGCAGCCGTGACGTTAATGAGCAGGTGCTGAGGAGGAGGAGAACGAAGAGAAAGAGAGACAACATTGGCTATTTTGGCCTTTTGCGGGGTTATGGCTGCAAATTCCCTGCAGAGGTCTGTGTGGAGGCAGAGACGGAGCCAGGAGGGGTGGGACTGCGTTGTGAATAGCTTCACAGAGACGCAGTTTATTCAAAACTTTCGGATTTCGAGGGCAACTTCTGATCATCTCTGTCAGATTGACGTAAAAGTCGCATCAAATCCGCCTCGGTTGTTCACACTGAGACCTGGGTCTGATTCAGGACCACATATGGAAGTGGTCTAAATCTGATTTGACAAAATCAGATCTGAGCGAGATTTGACTTCTGAAGAAGTCTGACCTGGTCACTTTTTATTGAAAAACGTCACATTTTCTTAAGGAAGGACGCCTTAATCCCCCCCCGCCAAATACGCGCACCTAAGTCTTCCACAAAGCCGGGGAAAACGCTGAATGTATGCTGATGTTTTATGCATGTTTTTGTGAGATGCGTCACCATTTTAGTTCTTCTATAGGAGAAAATAAAGGCTTATCTTATCTCATGTCATCCACAGGGCTGCATGCTAATGGTGGGAACTAATTTATTGGAAGCCGAAGCATCAATGAAGATTGAGGAAAGGGAGAAGTTCCTGGCGGAGAAATGTCCACCTCTGGAGCTGCCGTACTCCAAGGACGAGCTCATGGTGAGACAGAAACAGGACCGGCTGTCCCAGCTCGGCCCGGGATTAGTCTCGCATTGCCGGCCCTTTTTTTCACAGCGCTGTGTTGGGGCTGGAGTAGGGTATGGCTGCAACGTTGATCTATTCTGGGATCGGGGGGGGGATGCTCTGGCTTGTTTGTATTTCTTTACCACGTAGACTACACCACGCGATGACGCATCTCCACTTCCTCCCACTGTACAAAGGTGAAGCCAAAATATCCATGGATGTATTAACTACAAAGTAGATACCAGATCAGAAAATGGCGCCTATTCAGTTCAATGGGGTTGCTTGCCTGAAGCATACGCAAAAAAATGTCTAAGCTTCCGGGTTTACTTCCGTGATATGCGGCCCGCTGAATATGCACAGTAGTGTTTCTCTCGCTGGCCCGTAGACTTTACATCGTGGCGATGTCACGGGTCTTTAAATTGCTTTGCAGAGGGATCTTTGTCTCTTTCTTTTCTGAACTTTCACTTTTCTCTTCAGGAACTTGTCGAGAAACTCCATCAGCAGATTAACATGAGTGAGGAGGAGAGATACTGCATAGAGTTCAAACTCAACATGGTGCTGAATGAGGTGAGCAAATAAACATAGAACTATTACGTACATACAAGTAGGCAAAGAAATACGATAGTGTGTGTGTATGTAAGATCGTTTGACCTATAATAAAAGTCTGTACTTCTGTCCTAAATCCTCCTGAAGGTCAGAGATCTCAACATTAAGATTGTGGATATGAGAGGAAAGTTCAAGAGACCCCGTCTGAAGAAAGTGCGTATGTCGGCCGACGCCATGCTGAAGGCTCTGCTGGGCTCCAAGCACACGGTCAACATGGACCTCAGGGCCAACCTGAAGCAGGTCAAGAAGGAGGTCAAAGAGGAGGTGAGCTGCTACCTGGTTCATCTGGACTTCAGTCTCAATACAAACATCAATATTCTGCCGACTCGTTTGTCATCTTGGTTTCTTATACCTGCTTTACATTAGCTTTAACTTTAAAGGGGACGTTTGCTTTTTACCAAAAGTCGTATAATGTCATAAGTACATTTTTTATTTAACTAGAAGGGCACCCGGAGAGTGCAGACCCACACCTTCAGATTATTTCGACACCATATGAATGCTGCACAAATGCCCTTTCTCGCATGTTACCATAAGTGAAAAATGATTTGTGTATCTGCCCTGTGACTTGAATCCACTCCAACATGTAATGGCTTCTTCCTTGGGATACGCTACACCCTTACACCAAGTTTCATAAAAATCAGGCCAGTAGTTTTTCCGTAATCCTGCCAACAGGAGGAGGTATTGGCGACGTGTTTTAGTACCGATGTATGATTTTTCAATACTTTCTTTTTTCTATTTTGTACACGCTGCTGCCTAATGGCGCTTACCCGCTGCTAGTACCAGCTCTACTCGGCTCGACTCGACCGCGGTGCCCCGTCCTCCTTTTTCCATTTTAGATTTAGTACCGCCTCATGCGTGAGGCGAACGTGGCTGGTCGTCACAGCGCCGCCGCAGGAAACCGCCGTGACCTAACGCGACACACACACAGAACGTGGAAGGTGTGTTGTTTCTGATTCTCGGCGTGTGGCTGTTTGCCAGAAGACACGTTTAGTTTCAAAAGAAGCTGGAGGCAGCAAAAAAAAAACACCGCTGGCTAAACTATTTAAAAATGAGAGGTTTGTTCAGGACACCCCCCGTCTGTCGCTATAGCAATGATGATTAGTGACGATTCTCTCCGACCAATCAGGAGTCTGCAGGTTTTCACGTCACCTTTTGGTATCGCCTCAGCTCACTTGGAACCTCGACGGAGGTGATACTAAAAAAAAGTAACAAAACGCCATAACAGGCTTTACTATTGGTTAACACCATTGAGGCTCCTTTGCACCCAACAACGAAGCCCCTTAAAGGACTATACGGCGACTCATAAACTGGCAACACATCCAGTAACTACTAGTTCCCATCTGATCAAAGAAACGGTCAACAAGAGCATGAATCCAACCAGACATTTTTTGGTACTAGGTTTAAATACCCAGCTCTACCACCATGTTAGTCAAACGTATTTGGAAGAGAAAAACAAAGCAAAAAAGGCAACAAAAACCTCAGAAAAACTGCAGAAACTCAAAAAAGGCGACAAAAACGTTGAAATTAATTGTCAAAAAAAAAAATAGCGACAAAAACATTTTAAAAAAAGCCGCAAAAATGTCGGAAAAAGCGGAAAAAAAACATTGAAAACGTCAAAAAAAAAGCAACAATAACTTCGTTTTCATTATTGTTGTAAGCGCACCCCCACAGATTAGAGAGAGAGTATACAGTCCCCAACTAGGGATACAATCTGACCGCTATGCAAATAAAAAAAAGAATGTATTTCCTGAGTTAGTGGCCAATGTGGCAGTGATGATTTATTACCTGTCAAAAATAAAGCTTGTTACCATTTGGCTGTTGGTAATATCTGAATTTATATTTATCGTTTTACTTGTCATTACTTTTAACAAAATGAAATATCGTCTGTGTTCACAGGACAAGCAGCTGCGCGACGTGGGAGACTGGCGTAAGAACATTGAAGACAAGTCTGATAGGAAGAAGATGTTTGATAGTTAATCTGTCATCGGTTGTTCAAAGGCTCAAACGAGTGCTTTTCACGAAGACAATGTGGATCTAATGTCTTTGTAACTGAAAATGAGTTTTATTCCAACATGCTGCATATCCAACGTCAACGTAACCCTTTTATTGAACGAGATAAGAAATATGACTGCCGTGGACATTATACTGATAAACAGTGTGAATACCTTGGATACTACTATCAACTTAAGGTACCTTAAGAAAGACTATTGTGTTTTTAAGCTTCTAGTGTGGTGCAGTAAGTGATGAGCTATAATGTCCTCAGTTGGTTTGCAGGATTTTAAAAATGATTATGGCTTTTATTTAGGCTATTCATGAAGAAACAGTTCGCACATCCAACAATTCTTCGATGCAGGTGTATTGGAAGATATCACATTAGACTTGAAAAAGGACCATTTACTGAAGAAACTAAAGAGGCTGACACACCAACCCGATAATCGGGCGTTGGACAGTCTGGCGAGGTCGGTGACTCGAGTCTGTTCGGTGTGTTCGTGCCGTCGTCCGTCCGAGGAGCCCTCGGCTTTAATTTGGGCCGATTTGACTTGTCGGACTCAAAACACTTACTGGAAATGACGAGCGGGATGAGCGTGACTAAGCCTCTCACAATCTGACGAATATCTTTCAAACTGACCTTTGTTGATCTGAAATGAAGACAGATTCAGCAGCTGCACGGCCCATTTCTCGCTTAAAATGTTTTCAGAAACACGTTTCGGTGAACTATTTTCGTAAAATACGAGATCGTATTCTGAACGAAGCCGCCATTAATGGTCTGGCTTTGAAATTCTGGAGCAGGCAGACCCACGTGACGCGTCCGTCATTTCCGGTTTTCATTTTTTGGGTCGACAATACAGATTAGCGCCGCCTGCTGTTATGGTGACGTACTACGTCTCGCGAACGCGCAGAACGTACGCTCAAGTCTGCGTCGCTTCGGTGTGTTCTGAGGCACTTTTTGGACCGACGGGAGCCGAATGATCAGTCCGACGGCCTTTTCTGCCGACGGTCGGCCGTCAGGTTGGTGTGTCAGAGCCTTACGGTTTCGGTCCCTCTGGACCTTCGTCAAGAGTATTTTCCTTCTTTTTAACGAAGGTCCAGAAGGACCGAAACGTTTCTCCAGTAAATGGTGATGCTCTCGCAAGAGCATGTGCAGGATCTCCCTTTTTCAAGTCTAATTAAGGCTATTTACAAATGAAATGAAAGTATTTTTTATCCAAAGCACACATTTTACTTTCCATATGTAAAATCCGTGATAACTCTGAGGTAGATGAGGCAGGTGCTCGGGTAGTTTTTGGATATTTTTACGTTGGAACAAAACTCTTCAGTTGAATCTATGCTGCCTTCTGCTTGTGCCTGTATCGACTCTGTACTGTGATGTATTTGTACTGTGTGTACTGATGTCAGTATTAGTACATGAGTGATGAATCAAACCTGCTTTTGTTCTGTGAAGGCTGATTTATACTTCTACATCATAACATTGTGGTACCGGCGACGTACGTATCTTCCTTAAACCACAAAGTACACATGATTTTTTATTCTAAAATCCAGAAATTATTTGCATTAACGTGTTGACTGGACAGATTTTCAGTGATTAAAAACTGGTACACCCTGAGAAGTCGTTTAGACTTTCATCTTTACGTTTATATTATATTATTTTTATTTATTTACTTGTTTTGGCGAGTATCTTACACGTACATCTCTGAAGCATTAAAACATGAAGTTTGTAACACTCTTTGTATAAAACATGAATGAATAACCAGACAAGCAGGCAAAATATCGATCATTATTAGGCTGTTCTGTTACGTAAGTTTCAAAATTAGGCAGTGAGTTCACGTTTAGTTATTTTAATATTCATTCTCACCCTGATTATGCCGATCGTCTGCATCCATTCAGTGTCACGTAAGATACGCAATGCCCAGCGAAAGAGACCGAGCGTAACGTTAGCCAATGCGTTGCGTTAGCCTGGCGAGCTAACAGTCAGTATTGGACGTCTCTCTGTTGCAGAAGTATAAATCAGCCTTCCAGTCTGTACCGTCTATGGTCTGTACTAACGTTATCTTTTCTAAACTGTTCAAACAGAACTGTGATGTACTTTTCTCATCTTGTTGCTTTCACATTAAATACAAAAGCTTCATGTTCATCTTGTTCATAGTCTTGTTGAATTTGTAAACACTTAGCTAGCTCTGTAGTGCACACACACACGTTCATTTTCAAATGCTGTACATTTAGATCTTAAATGTATATTGTCTGTGTTCATTTAAAGCGGTATTACGTACTATTGTACACAAGGTGACATTAGCATTATGCTCATAGTGAAGAAGCCTAACCCTAAATATGTTGTGGGAGGATAGGGCTTAAATTGAAGGGAAATGTAGGAACACATGACATCATTTGAAAATGTCCTAGAAATGTGGGAACATAGAGCTGACCCTGTGAAGAACTAGCAGCAGCTGCAAGACATTTATACCTGCTAAAATACTGTACTTAAACTGTCCGTTTTTCTGTCACGATGCACAACTTGGACCCTAACTGCTTTAGAGTTAACACTACACTCTTTATGCTAATGTCAACTAACAGACTAATAATTCTGGATTTTTTTTTTAAAGGTTTACACTCCAGCTAACACTTGCTGGTTACAACAATGGTTGAACTGTAGCTAATTGTTAGCTAGTCTCGCTTTGCCAGACCTTCCTCCACAGCGCTGCGGAGGAGGGTCTGGCTAGTCCACACAGCATTCTGGGACGGGAGAAAAACGTGCTCTGGTTTATCGGCATTTCTTTACACCAATCACAATCGTCTTGGGCGGCGCGAAGCACCGTATGGAGCCACGGTGCCTCGGCAAAATAGCCTCTGGAAGGAACTTGTTTTGGTGGAACGTGTGTACGTTCAAAAGTAGTTTTAGTCGTGCAACAGAAAGCTCAGATTGGACAGATAGTCTAGCTAGCTGTCTGGATTTACCCTGCAGAGATCAGAGGAGCAGTTAACCATAGTCCTCACAAATCCACCGGAGGTTAGAACGCCAACACAGAGACAGAGGAAGGGGACGGACATCTGGTCGGAAAGAGGGACCTCCGGCGGAATTCCGGCAGCACCGGAGCAATCCCGAAAGTGGAATGTCGTTGATATAGACTAGAGTGTCAGAGACACAGGGACTCACATGGGGTCTCCGCTGCGGATGTGTTTGCAGGCAGTCTGGATGACGGAGCCCTCGGTCGATGCGGTAGTCGGCTCCGGGGTCGGCTTCCTGAATTAGAGTCTGGAGCTGAGAACGGAAAACACAACAACATCAGGTTAGAACGCCAACACGGAGACAGGAAGGGGACGGACATCCGGCTGAAAATGAGGGACATCCGGCTGAAATGAGTGAAATCTGGTGGAATTTCCATTGGCAACAGAGCAATCCCGCAAGTGGAACTTCGTGGATGTAGACCAATTGTTAGCTAACGTGAAATCGTTAGCATGAACAACACACAGATGTCTAAAGACAGGAATTGTTTTGGTGCCCATCTTTATACAAACCTAGTCATTTAACCTTTAAGGGAATACGTATTAAGGCTATTTCATGTTTTACAGCAATGACAGAATTATATGTTGTCCATTTCTGTTAGTTGGCTTAACCCTCCTGTTGTCCTCGTTTAAAAAAATATTCTTTATCAGAAAAGTGGGTTTCTTTCACCCAAATTCTCAGAAGCATAACGCGGATTGTTGCACACAACGCTCATTACAAGTAAAATAAATGATCAGCCCACTACCTTCTTTAAATTTGGATGTTTTATTAAATTTTATAGCATTCAAAAACGAACAAAAATGTCCGCAAAAACGTGGAGGAAAACCCCCGCAAAAATGTCAAAAGGTGCAGAAAAAAATGGACAAAAACATCGGCAACAAAAGTTTTGAAAAAGACGACCAAAACGTTGAAAACAAAGTGTACATTTTGACCCAGAAAAACAATAAGTTTTACGGTCGACGGGAAGACAACACGAGGCTTAAACAGCTAGTTAGTTTCTTGAATTGTCTTCAAAACGGAAACGTCTGCCCTTTTCCCAGTTGGAACAGACGAGGTGAGTTATTAAATGTTGTGTCATTATTTGAGGATGTTAAAGTCATGTTTGTTGTTTTATATTTCATTTTTTTCTTTGTCTTTGTTGCAGATGAACTTATGCGACCCCGCTGTAGTTTCCTGCAGAGCTCGGTTCAGCAGTTCCATGTTGCTGTCAGATAAGATATAACGTTGTTTATCCCGGAAAGGACATTGTTGTGCTGCGTTTGCATCATTTCTTGATGGGTTGCATAGGCTATAGATCACGGGATCTCAAACACATCACTCAAAGGTCCACATCTGGTTTTTAGTCCAGGTCAAAGGTCTGGAGCAATTGGTAATAACGAAAAAACATTCGGTCAGTTTTTTGAGGTTTATGCAGTAAAACGTACAGCAGTATTCTTATCTTCATGCAGTAAAAGTACAGCAGTATTCTTATCTTCATGCAGTAAAAGTACAGCAGTATTCTTATCTTCATGCAGTAAAAGTACAGCAATATTCTTATCTTCATGCAGTAAAAGTACAGCAGTATTCTTATCTTAATGCAGTAAAAGTACAGCAGTATTCTTATCTTCATGCAGTAAAAGTACAGCAGTATTCTTATCTTCATGCAGTAAAAGTACAGCAATATTCTTATCTTCATGCAGTAAAAGTACAGCAGTATTCTTATCTTCATGCAGTAAAAGTACAGCAGTATTCTTATCTTCATGCAGTAAAAGTACAGCAGTATTCTTATCTTCATGCAGTAAAAGTACAGCAGTATTCTTATCTTCATGCAGTAAAAGTACAGCAGTATTCTTATCTTCATGCAGTAAAAGTACAGCAGTATTCTTATCTTCATGCAGTAAAAGTACAGCAGTATTCTTATCTTCATGCAGTAAAAGTACAGCAGTATTCTTATCTTCATGCAGTAAAAGTACAGCAGTATTCTTATCTTCATGCAGTAAAAGTACAGCAGTATTCTTATCTTCATGCAGTAAAAGTACAGCAATATTCTTATCTTCATGCAGTAAAAGTACAACAGTATTCTTATCTTCATGCAGTAAAAGTACAGCAGTATTCTTATCTTCATGCAGTAAAAGTACAGCAGTATTCTTATCTTCATGCAGTAAAAGTACAGCAGTATTCTTATCTTCATGCAGTAAAAGTACAGCAGTATTCTTATCTTCATGCAGTAAAAAGTACAGCAGTATTCTTATCTTCATGCAGTAAAAGTACAGCAGTATTCTTATCTTCATGCAGTAAAAGTACAGCAGTATTCTTATCTTCATGCAGTGAAAGTACAGCAATATTCTTCATGCAGTAAAAGTACAGCAGTATTCTTATCTTCATGCAGTAAAAGTACAGCAGTATTCTTATCTTCATGCAGTAAAAGTACAGCAATATTCTTATCTTCATGCAGTAAAAGTACAGCAATATTCTTATCTTCATGCAGTAAAAGTACAGCAGTATTCTTATCTTCATGCAGTAAAAGTACAGCAATATTCTTATCTTAATGCAGTAAAAGTAAAGCAGTATTCTTATCTTAATGCAGTAAAAGTACAGCAGTATTCTTATCTTCATGCAGTAAAAGTACAGCAGTATTCTTATCTTCATGCAGTGAAAGTACAGCAATATTCTTATCTTAATGCAGTAAAAGTACAGCAGTATTCTTATCTTCATGCAGTAAAAGTACAGCAGTATTTTTATCGTCATGCAGTAAAAGTACAGCAGTATTCTTCATGTAGTAAAAGGAAGTTATTTTTGCCTCGTCTCAAAGTTTTTTTTCTTGCTATTTGACGTTTTTGTTGATTTCTTTGTGTATGACTTATAACGTGTTTATTATTATTATTATTATTATTATTATTATTATTATTATTATTATTATTATTATTATATATTAACGTGTTGCTCAATAGAACATTTCTCCTCCCTGATCCTGTGCTCACATTGGACCATGAATCTGAAACCCGTCTTGTGGTTTGACAGCCAGTGAAATAAATAACAAGCATAACAAACCTGAGAAGTTATTTATGTGGCTGTAGACGTGGTGTTGGCTTCAGTTTCAGCTGCTGCTTTACATGAGATTAGATCAGATTAGATTCAACGTTATTGTCGTTGTGCAGAGTACAAGTACAACGACAACGAAATGCAGTTTGCGTCCAACCAGAAGTGCAAAAAGAGCAGAAAAGTGCAAAGTGATATACAAAGTATAGACAGGACAAGACATATAGTGCAGAGTAGACAGTAGTATACAGTAGTATACCAGAAGGTGGTTTAGAGTAATATAAATGAAATATAAATATGTGCAGTGTATTAGCAGTTACCTTATAAGAGCAGAATAAATATGGCTATGTAATATGAACAATGTATGAACAACATGTACAGATATGTGCAATGTAGCAGCAGTAACATTATAATAGTGGTAAGAATAATATAGATATATGCAGTGTATTAACAGAATATACAGAAGAAAAACTGAATAAATATGGATATTCAGTATGAACCATATAGACAGATATGTACAGTATGTACAGCTACTGTATGTGCAGGTCTAGGTTTAGGTCCCGGACTTACAGCTGTTCCCAGTTCCACAAAGACAGCAAACCCTGGTTACATGTCAGCAGGAAACAAAACGTTCTAAATATTAAAATATGTTCATAATGACGCTTCTCCCTCACCAGTAGGCTCCCTATCTGGTTCCAACCTGTGGAAATTGAAGGAGAAAAATGATTTTCTTCTGTATTTCTGCTAGCATTGTTGTTGTTATTATTAACATTATGCTAATAGTCAGTCCTTCCAGAAAAATGCGGAGTTTTTTTGTGATTGTTTTGGGCTAAAATCTTTGATTATGCGTCACGTTTTCTTAAAAAATGTGATGGAATACTTTACTGTACTGAAAATGTCCACTCTTCTCTTATCCTGCACAATTTAGACCTTAACTGCAACACTCTTTATGCTAACGTTAACGTTATGCTAATCCCATAATGAGACATTTTTTTAATATGCAGGGAGTGGAGCCAGGACCGCAGCTGCAGCTGCAACCACGATCCAGGTGCCACCACAATCCAAGGAGATCTGTGAGGCAAGAAAGCACGAGGACTCCGGGGAAGAAGCTGAGTTAGTAACATGCATTAATGACACATGAATGCACACAAATGGAGAGAGAGAGGTTTTACAGTAAACACTCGACAGCCTCAACAATATCTTGTGTTTGGCATCTCATTCCTCAGAGTTAGTGCAGGTTATATTTGACCTCCGCTGACGGCTGTTTCATATCCTCAGATAGCAGCTGCCTCTTCTCACCAGCCAGAATTAGACATGAGCGAGCAGAGCAGGAGAGCCATCTGGAGAGAGGAGAGCAACAACTGTTTGCATTTTACAATTGGACACTGTGAAAGAAATACTGAACACACTCAGGGTCCTATTTTAACGATCTGAGGTCACGACGTGAAGCGCCTGGCGCAGGTGTGTTTAGGGCGTGTCCAAATCCACTTTCGCTAGTTTGACGTCGGAAAAAAGGGTCCGTGCGCCGGGCGCATGGTTCAAAAGGGTTGTACATAGTGTCTTCATTAATCAGAGGTGTGTTTTGGGCGTAACATGCAATCAACCAATCAGAGATCATCTCCCATTCCCTTTAAAAGCCAGGCGCGTTTGGACCTTGGAGCATCGCTGTTATGATGGAGGATTTGCACCGTAATATTTGTATTTGTAATCTTCTGCATGTGTGTGTGCTGCTGTGCGTCCCTGTGTGTGTAACAAGCATAGTGTGCGCGCGCTGTGCACGAGCCTAGGAGCATTTTACTAATGCTCTGTTAAAATAACAATGAAATGCTGCGCTATTGACTTTAGACCAGGTTTTTGTTGGTCAATGGCGCAATCACTTCCCACTACCTCAAGATAGCAATACAGCCAGAATGCACCTGAACGCACCTCCCTGTAAGACCAGCATGCCCAGAATGCACCTGAACACACCTCCCTGTAAGACCAGCACGCCCAGAATGCACCTGAACACACCTCTCTGTAAGACTTTCGGTTTTGGAAAGATTATTGATACATAAATTAGGATAATAAGGATGCAAAAGAAAGATAAGTTATGTAAAGCAAGTACAAGTAGAAGTTTGCAGGTTTAAATCCAGATTTCTAGAAGGTGGGGCCCTAAAACTGTGGAAGCACTTCACAAGAAAACCCTTTTTCTTCTGCTGAATGAAGGGTGTCTCCTTTCAGGCAGAAGGTGAAATCTGTTCTGCTCACAGCCCCCAACATGAATGAAAACTGTCTTCAGGACTTACAGTACAGGAAAGAAACAGCCGACAGTTTGAGCATCCTTAAAGAAGGATAAAGAAGTGGGAAGTTGCTCTCAGGCACAGCACATTGAAAGGTCAATAACAAACAAATGAGCCTTAAGGGTTATGATCACTTATGTCCCTAGTACAAGTGTGGCCCTTTGGGATGTTTGTCGCTTATTTTCTGCCAACTTTTAGAGACCGTCCTTCCCGAAAAACGCTTCCAGATGTTGTTTGTTCAAGCAGCAAGTACGACCTATATTTAGGTTTCTAGTGAGCGTGCCCTCTAGTGGCCGAATCAAAGTGTGGGGTCTAGGTGTCCTCATTCAAAATATAATGGAATATAAAGCAGTAAGGGGGCTTTTCACTTCAGGGACCTGAGCCTGGACCACAAAAGTTGACCCCAAAGCGGATTTTGGACATTTGGGCCCGGTCGCTACCCACACACTACGCACTGTGCTCAGCGGGTCGACGAAAGAAGACAAAAGTCTCTGTGCATGTTCTGCAGTGTTAGTTTAGTTTGCTGTCGCATTACTCAACCCTGTAATTTGTGAATACAAATATCTGAAGTGAAAGTTTTTTCACAAAAATATGTTGTTGAGTATCATTGCGCATTTATAAGTAGGTATATGGAAATCCTGGAGCTTTCTTAGTGGGTATACTGCGTATACCTGCGTATCACGTAGACTACACCACTGTTCATATCGTTGTTTGCTTTGGAGGACTTGTTGCACCTTTCTGCTATCGTCTTTCCAGTGAAGCCATAAAATGCCCCAAAAGGTTAGTTTTTGTATTTGACTTTGTAAATATTTCTCCAGACTTCTGAGCTTGATGAGCCTTCGGCGTAATGTCCAATGTCTGAGATTACTTAGGCTTTATTTAACATTATAGAGCTGTGTTTTTAATTGTTGGGGAGAAATGCAGACTCAGTCCAGTCTGCAGGTTTCTGTTCCAATCAAACACTGCAGCAGCTGATCTCACTGTCACATCTTTTAGCACTTGTAAATTAAAAAAAGCCTGCTCCAACAAGCATTGGCGTTAAAGTGTTGCTTTCAAGTTTTTGGATGTCACTTTGAGCTAAAGTCAAATGTGAGGAGTACTTGATGTGATGCGTCTGTACAGAGCTGGCGTCACCGAGACATTTTAGACACTTCATTACGTTCGTTTCCAAGTCAAGTAGAAACGACTTCTTGGCCTTTCAACAGAAATGTGTTGGTGTGAGATTCATGCTGTGTTTAAGGTGTGTATTTCGTCTGGTTTTGTGTTGCTAGAACGAAGAAAATCCCACACATTTTCAAAACTGGTTTCAGTTTTAAATGCAGTTTTTTTAATCTGTGAATGAAAGTCGGTTTACGTTGCAGATTCACGCGACTTAAACACGTTTGTGTTGTTTTCCTTGGGATGTTCTTTTTGTGTTTTACTTTCTACTTTTTATATTTACATTTTAATGTTCTTTTATACAGCACCTTAGTGCGTTTGTACAGCACTTCTGTCAGCTTAAGCTGTGTTTAAATGGCCTCTGGAAATAAACTTTACTTACTTCAAGAACAACGTTTTTTGTTTTAACATTTTCACGTTTGAGACAACGCTGTAAATCCTTCTGCTGCAGCAGCACGGACATCATGACGACCAACCTGAAGAGAAAAAAAAAAGGAGGCGGCGGTTAATACGGAGGCGAGTATTTTCTTTCGAAGCTGGAAACCGACACCAGATGCATGCTGAGACTCTGACAGCGCCTGCTGGGTCCAACCGAGGTATCATGTTTGCTCAGAGGGGCTTTGAGGACATTTAGTGTTGTAGCTCATACACTTCCATCCATTGGTTTCATTGGCTCCCACTTATGTGGTTTTCAGAATAAGAAATATGTGTCTTACGTGATTAAAGTTGGGGAGGCTAAAGTAAGCAGCTGTCAGTCTCTGTGAGAAGTTTTTGTTCTCAGCTGCAGCGCCACAAACGGCCACTAGATGCTGCTGCAAACACCACGAAATGTCACAGTTTACCTTTTTAAACCCTCTAAGGCAGTGGTCCTCAAATGGGGGTACGTGTAGGACTGCAGGGGGTACGTGAGAGTTTTTGCAAAATGTTTTTCAGTTACAAGGCTGTAGTTACTTCCACTGTCTTTTTTTTTTTTTTTTCCAAGTTTTTGTCTCTGTTTTTGAAGTTTGTCACCTTTTTTGGAAGGTTTTGTCGTTGGTTTTGACCTATTCTTTCCTTTCTTCCTTACTTTTTTCTACTGTCCTTTTTTGTCACTTTTTTTTTTCGAAGTTTGTCGCTTTTTGGAATTTTTTGTCTCTTTTGTCGCCCTATTCTTGCCTGCCTTCCTTCTTTCTACCGTCTTTTTGTCTCCTTTTTTTCCATCATCATCTAAATGTTCTCCAGGTCCAAGGCTGTAGTTTAGTAAATCTATCGCTGACAGCGCTGTATTCTTCCTCTTTATAGAGACTTTGTTTTCTAACAAATTATTTGCGCTGGTTAGGGGGTACATGGCTTAAAAAAACTGTTCAAAGGGGGAACATTATTGAAAAAAGCTTGAGAACCAGTGCTCTAAGGCAGAGATCTTCAACAGGGGATCATGGACCCCTTGGGGGTCCTCAGAGTCACTATAGGGGGGGCCCACAAATCATGCCCAAAGCTATTATTGTAATAGCTTAGTATTCTATGCACTAAAAAGGGAACGTATACAGGCTTTAGGCCGCTCTACACTTTCTTGTAGGCCCAGTTTATTATGTATATATTATATAATATATGTAGTAGGGGGTCCCTGCTCTGTCTCTTTTCAGTTAAGGGGTCCTTGTTTTAAAATGTTGAAGACCCCTGGTCTAAGGATCTTAGGGCATTTTCACATATCTTTTTGAATAGACCTTTTTAGGGTATTTGCATTGAACTTCCCCCGTGTGTTTCATATCAAAATGTTCAGAACAAACTCAGCTTTCCGTATAGTGATGCCCACATTTTTTCTGGAGCGATGTGTGAAGACATAATTTGGTGCTAAAGCTGAAATGTTGTTCCCTTTTTGAAATTCCTCAAATCTCTTTTGAAATCAAACCTTAACTTTACCTTTTTAGAGACATAAAGTAAACACTTGAGTAAATGTTGTTAGTGTCTTTCCACCAATGGCAGCTGCTCTGCAGGTGTTTGTAGAGTATTTGGAACGATGCCGTGAATGTTTTGCTTCACATGCCCTGCAAAGAGATGACAGAACGGCCTACATTAAAGATGGCTCCATGATAGGAGGAGGAGTAATAGTAACGGCTGTAGTAGTTGGAAAAGAGACAGAGTTAGCAGTCTAAGGAGAGCCGGTCACTGGATGGGATTTGAAAATCTCCAGTACTGCACTTTGTCTTTTCTTTGTATCCATCTGCAGTTAGATTTCAAAGAGAGAACTAGCATCTCTCCAGCTACCAGTCCACACTCAGTATGGGGACTTGAACTTGTGACCCTTTGGTACCCAACCCAACTCCCTACGGACTGAGCTACTGCCACCACCACCACAGAAAATAGTTAGGCTGTAGTCACTATATTAACTCAAAACCAGCTTCATTTATTATATGCAAAACACTATTTTTTGGGGGGCAATAGCTCAGTCCATGGGGACTTGGCTTAGTAACCAGAGGGCCGCTGGTTTAAACCCCCCCTAATATACATATTTAGCAGAAATGCAAGCTTGAATATCACTTTTGATAGTTAAAAGAAATATCAAAGTTTCACTGGTGGTTTCTCTCTTATTTGCAGGTTCAACGAGCCTGATAGTTGGGGGAAAAAAATGCAAGAAGAACTTTTTTCCTGTTGCTTTGAATGTCTTCAAGTTATCAAGTAAGAACTGTTTAGAAAAAGCAGTAGATCGTAGGGGGAAAAGTCATCAGCTGCTGACTCTTGAAAGATTGCTTTTCCGTTGATCGCAAGACGTCTTCCGAATTCAGGGACTGCACTATGAAATCTGGCACTCGTGGGTGTCTTAAAGCTTTAGTGCATAACTTTTTGATATTACTGAATGTCCGTTTACATTCAAGCCGTTGCTAAATGAGTTCCAATTCAGCTCCACACAACTCTGTCTGTATGTCTCAGTATGACTATGTTCAGAAGATGTCGTCCGGCGACTTTCCCGTGCAGAAGCTCGAGTGAAGATAATCACCTCTTCTGAAGAGTCCATGTTGTTTTAATCCTCCGTGGCTACTAGTAACTGCGTGGAGGAGGGGTGGAGGTGCTGCGCGATCACAGAAGGCTTGTATCATGTGGACTCGCCGACAGCTTGGTTGTCATTACTTAGAACCCCACATGGGGGGGGGGGCGACAGAAACTACCCACTATGGACTTTTATATTTTTCACAGCAGACATTTTGACTTGTCATAGAAGGAAAAGCACAGCTGAAATTGATAAACTTTACAATGGCTCAATTCCATTGTGTCCCAGTAAAGCTGTTTCAGTGAGTCAGCATGAACAATACCAGAGCCTCGAGCCACAACACGACCAGATGGTAGACGCATTCAAGCAAACTTCTACTGCTACCACACCCGTTTTATGAGTCAAACTATGGTATGTAAACATACACATATAGTTAACCCATATGTTAATGTTTCACATAGTGAGGAAAGGCCACATGCTTATCAGACCTGCCGTTCAGAGCATTCCTGAGGCTCGAGTAGAAACCTCCTGCCCGTCTCTCTGACGGGACCGTGAGCCTCCACTCTACGCCCTCTACTCCACATTCCCAGCACGACTCCCATCATCTCCGCTGTCTGCGCTGTCAGACATGTCACCACCTCTCCCCTCTCAGCCTTCCCTCCTAAAGTCGGACCTGCTGAATGATTGATTAACTCTGACGCCTTCTACTGGTCCGAGGTGATCGCTAGCGATCGATTACTTGCATGCTTTTGTTAATGTAGACTTTAGGTTTTTCATACAGATCTCTGCAATTCAGTTTTGCATTGACCCAATGACAATGTTTGTTTAACCCTTGTGTTGTCTTCTGGTCAAATGTGACCTGTTTTCTAAATTACTATGTCAGAAATATGGGGGTCTCTTTAATTACCTCATTTTCATTATCCAAAAAAAAATACAACGCGCTTCGCAAGTACAGCAAAGAATGGATCTCTACCTTCATTGAATTTCGGGTGTTTTTATTAATATTTGTTTAACGTTGACCTCCTTCCTTTTATATTAGTCTAAATAATTCATAATTTCTGCTTTTTTAACTCAAGAATTAGGTATAATTTCCTATAAATGAGGTTTATTGACCATGAATTCCCAAAACTAACTTCCTGCGTCCCGTACGCACTGTTTAACGGCTCCAAGCCAAACGAACAGACTGGAGTCACCGAACTCGCCAGACTGTCCAATGGCCGATAATCAGGTTGGTGTGTCAGCGCCTTAAAGACGAGACTCGTGGGTAACCATAGAACCCATTTTCATTTAGATATCTGGAGGTGAGGTCAAGGGACCCCTTTAAAAAGTGGCCATGTTTTTCCCTTGCCAAAATTAAGCCTAACTTTGGAGCGTTATTTAGTTTCATATGATACCAACATGTAGCTCTAGCTTTAAAAAGGAGCCCGCTAAAGCCTCAGACAGTAAATACGGCCTTAAAGATTCAGGGCTTTTGAGAAAAGCATTGGGGCTGGAGCTTCAGAATCCTCCCCGCTTTGCCCATGTGTTTGATGCTTTCATACGTCAACGCTTTGACTAACGTTAGCTTGGAGGGCTAATTTACCTGTTGGGCCATAGACTAAAGGAAATGACACCACCCAAACCAGCAGTCAGTCCGACCGGCGGTGACATGTTGCTGTTCGTAACGTTAGCTTTGGTTTATCAAAGACGCTAGCTAAGCAACACAGGACAGAAAATAAACACAGCAGAGTTTACCACCACGGAAAACAATGCCAGTGTAAAGTCAATGAGAAGATGACGTAGCATTAAGAGCGACTACGGTAGCGAGTAGTATGTAAGGCCGAAATTCCGCGTAAGGAGGTTGGTTGAGGGGGGTGGATGGGTCAAACAACACAGGACCTTCCCCCAGGAGACCAGGGATCGTGTCCCGCATGTCAAGTTTCCTAAAGTCGCTTTCTTTTTTTCCGTCCCGTTCTTCCCGCGTGTCACGGAAGTGTAAGCCCACCCACAACCTTTTCCTTAACTTAAGGGGCCGTGTTCATTTCACGGAATTCTGTGAGATCAGATTGTCTAAGCGATGTCACGCCTTTTTTAGGCTACAACATTTTTTGTCACATACAGCAAACCTCTCACTATCTGCTAGCTGCCTGTCCCCTGAACACGCTGTAAAAAACATCTCCTCACTATCTGCTAGCTGCCTGTCCCCTGAACACACGTGGTCTCTGTAGACTCCGGCAACGGCAACAAAAACAAACTGCGCCAACCTGCACCACCAAACACAACAAACTATCTTCCAGCAAATAACTGACAAGAAGGATTTGGGGGTGGGGGTTGGGGGGGTTAGTGCGCGTGCACATGAAGGGGGGTGTGGGGAGTGGAGGAGAGAGAGGCAAGAAGAGGGAAGCTAGCTAGAGTTAGCCGTTTTGTTTGACAATACTTTGAACGTCAACAAAAAGTGACGTCACCCAACATCGCTTAGAGCACCTTTAACTATATATCTTTAAACGTCACAGGGCTGAAAATAACAACAGAAATAAACTAGTTTGACGATTTCACATCTCTCTTTAATTAACGACCATTTGTCACAGTGATTCAATCTATTCCAACATTTCTGTATTTCCATAAACGTGTTTTCATGCATATTCTGAAATGATTGCTGTCGCGCGCGGGCTGCCGCGGCAGCTCTGCACCTGATCGCAGCCGGTGTGGCCAGACAGATTTGAATAACATGGGTGCCGAAAAAAAATACCTCCCCTTCACGGTGCTTCGCTGTGTGTTTCTGGCCTTAGATGGTTGAGGCAACTTGTTGTGTTTTGGGTTAGCAATCTCTACTTTACTACTTGACTGGCAGATACATTTACAGCCATGCGTCGTAGCCTTTAGCACCAACGTCTGACCAAACTACGCTGTAGCCAAGTTTCGGTATCAGTTTCATGAAATGATTGAGTTAATCTTTAGTAAATGGATTAGATATGGATCAAAAACCAAATGCATGTAGCATTTACCTAATTATTGAAAAGCATTTGTATATATTGGCTGCTGTGTTAGCTGTACTATCTTGTATAGGCGATGACGACGGTGCATAGGTATGTCGTCTATAGTCTTTAGGGCCCTGCCAACCCGTTCTCACTCCGAACTTGTAAAATAAGGACGTTTGGACAGTGGCTGTCAGTGTCTGAAGCGACGTAAAAAGCGTCCTTCAGCGTGTTTTGTGTAACATACCGGGGAGAGCAGCAGCTACACGGGGTTTAGTGAGTAGTATGTAAGGGGGAAATTCTGCATAGGGAGGTTGGTCGGGGTGGAGGATGGGTCAAACACAGGACTTTCACCCAGGAGATCGGGGTTCGTGACCCTCGTGTGTCTTTAACCGTCCTGTTATTACACCGTGTCACGGAAGCATAAGCCCACCCACGACCTTTTCCTAAACTCAACCGTCCCGTTCCCGTGAGTCACGGAAACGTAAGCCCACCCACGTTTAGTTAAAGTGTGCTACATAACGACAAAGGCACCTGACCAAGCGTCCGTATTTTACGAGATGGGTGTGAGAATCTGTTGGACCTCCAAGAACATTGGTTCGAACTTTCGCGTTTGAAAACCTTACACTCTCTCTCTCATTTCCATTAAGTAAACCTTGTTTTAGGAATCTTTTATCATAGTGTCTAGACAGTCTACAGCCATGCTGATGACTCTGCTGTTATGTACAGAGAGCTATCATACTCACAATGACATAAATGGTTTACCATGAATTGGCACTAAACACAAACAAGTCCATTCGAGGCTGATGGGAATGTCATTGGTTCTGCAGGTATTTGGTCATAAACCCTGTATTGGATATCTGTGAAGGTTCGTAAAATGTGGGCGTTTGTTTAGTTAGGGAAACTAAACAAACGGGACCGAGAGAGGGAATCTGAATTTTTATGAGAGTGTCACGTTAATGTAACGTTATCCACTTGGAAAATCTGCCTTCCTGCTCACTCGAAATGATGCCCCACATATTTTTTATAGCGCAAGTGTTAATATGAGAGGGCCTTTTTGCAGCCAGAGAAAGGTCTGGAAGCCTCTATGAGGTTTGGAAGCCTCTCCGAGGGCGCAGAGAAGATGAAACGCTAACCCAGCCTGCAGGGCGATGGCGTGATATTTATAGACGGCAGAAATGCAAGGTTGCTAAGCACTTTGTTTTGATAGTTGGAAGCGATATCAAAGTTTCACCGGTGGTTTCTCTCTTTTGAATCTGTTTCTGCAGATTCATCGCAGCTTTGATAGTTGGCGGAACAAGTGCAAGACAGGCTTTTGTTCTTTTGCTTTGAATGTCTTTTCAAGTTCTGTATAGTTATAAAGTAGCATCATTTGGAGAAAGCTGTAGATCAGAGAGGGAAAACTCATCAGCTGCTGACTCCCGGAACAATGTTTTTACGTTCGGATGATCGCAAAACGTCTTCGGAATTCAGGTAGTCCTCTGTATAAAAATCGGGCACTCGTGGTTGTCTTAAGATGCCTTTGATCCTTGTCATTGATATTTTGCTCTTTTCTAGGTTAAAAATGGTGGAGGGGTGGAGGGTTGAGATCTCCATTCTGAGCATGTCAAACACTTCATTTCCTGCATTCTGGTGAAAAAGTTGTGCCTTTTCTGCCTAAAGTAATGTTTCAAAAGTCTATTTATGTAAAGGAAATGATAATTCTGTTTTGGGGGGGGTTGCACTGGCCAGTTTTTATTATTGGGGAGGTTATAACCCCCCCCCTCCTGTAAATGATGCCTATGAATCCCACATTCATCATCTGGTGAAACGCTACAGACTCTGATGGTTTTATAGACCCTTTCCTCCCTTTTAATAGCGTCCTGGTGGCACCGAGCGGAGTCCTTAAATGATCTGATGTTCCTCCTCGCCGATGCCTTGTTGGTTCCAGGGAAGCGTTGGCAGGGGAGGAGGATATTTTGGGGGCTTGCCGGCGGGTTGGTCTGAGGATCCTGCATTTCCATAAACAGGAGCCCCATATCTATGAGTGCTCGTATAAATACACCTACCCCGGGGGATGATTTTCTCCCACTGCTGCCCTCCGCCTAAACTCTGCTGCCTCGTCCTCTAGGTGAGACCAGCTTCTCTCTCTCTTCCTCCTCCTTCCTTCCTTCTTTCATCTGTGCATTACGGTCGGGACGATATATGCGTTTGTCCCGATTTGATTCTTTCACGAAACATGGGCGCTGATTCAATTTGCATTGCGATTGTTTTTGTATTTATTGCGACTCAATCGTACAATAATATGATAGTTAGTTATTAATTTATATTCAGTTCAGTCACTTTATTATCCTAGATGGGAAACTTAATCTTTAGTCAGGAGTGCAAGAGTACAAACACATACAAACAACGTATAAATATGAGTAAATCCAAACTGAATCTCAGAGATAATCTGAACGGTTTCCACGACAAACTCAACTTATTTAATCATTTTTTCATGACGCTACTCTACTGACGCAATTCTGAAAACTGAACCGTCATAAAGTAGGAACATCTCGATCCGTAGGCAGATTGTGAAATAAATGGAGACCAAACTACATGCTAAGATTAAAATCTTTTGCAGCTTTTTTTTTTTTCAAATCTAAAAGCTCTAAAGCACCCGAAGTCAAAAATCTAAATGACAAAAGTTCAATCAAAAAACAATACACTCGGTAAGAAAGTTCTGGCAGCTCATTACCCCGGACCCGTAATTAAAAAACAGAAATCATGTGTATGCCTCCAGTACATTACATTCTTTCACCCAAAGCTGCTCAGTTAGTAATGTTCTGAAAACGTTCAAAGAAACGGCCAAAACGTCAGGTAAAAGCACCAAAAACGTCATTTAAAAAGTGACAAACGGCGAAAAAAGTAACAATGTGGACTTCTTTAAAATCCCAAAACCAACCTCCATGGCTGACACGAAGTTGTCGGAGCACTAAATATGCAATTTGAAATGTAAAAAACCCGAAATACAACCTTAAAATAAACACCTATAACTGTTAATACACAGACATTTGAGTGTAGTTCAGTTCATGGGAGTCAAGTCATATTCTTCAACTGCAAAAGCCAAATGCTTCCAAGAAATGGAGACTCAACCAGAGCTGTAGTCAAGTCCACCTTGGTCCAGTCCAAGACGAGTCCAAGACCAGGACTAGTCAAGACCGAGTCCAAATGAGAGACGGTCAAGATCATAGAAAGAAAGGGTCAAATTAGGCCACATTATTATTTACTTAAAATATAAAATGGAAATGTTCCCATTCTTGAACTTATAAGAATCCAGAGTACAAAGTGCTCGCTGACATCGTGTCTGTGGCCAAAATGAATGTGATTGATGCCTGATTATTGAGGTAAATGATGCAGCCAGGTGTATACCAGGCGACCAATCACGATGCCCGTTCTAGATGGATTTAGAATTAAACTAATACCTGTTTTCTGAATGGCCGCGCTTCATCAATGGTGTTTGTTTTGAAGGAAGACGTTACTTTAGAACAAAAGCATATAGTGCCGGACTCGGTCGAGACCAACTAGAATATTTGGCGAGTCCAACGGCCCGAGTCCGAGACAAGTCAGAGTCCAAATACCGACGAGTCCGAGACAACAGAGAAGCGGCTCGAGTCCTACAGCCCTGAACTCAACGATTAGAAATGTTCAAATGAAACTTAATAAAAGGCAGAAGCAAACGCATCAGCCTCACACATCCTCAGCTCGTTAAAGTCTGTGAAATCGTCGCCCTCTCCTTGCCCCTGGATCGCGTTTCCCTTCACTTATTAACGGACCTCCAGCACCTTACCAACAGCTCTCCCCAAAAAGTCTCCGGCCGACTCCACTCAGCTGCTCTTTATCCAGTTTACAGGCTTCGCTAAAAGACACGAGTTTGTTTCTTTTGCACAATAAAATCAAGACAACGGTAACACAAGAAAATAAAGTAATATAAAATAAAGATTGTGCCGGTGAGATTAAGAAAACTCCTGGGGGCTTATATAAGGAGTCTCCTCTAAGGAAGATGTATAGAAAAAAACAAGTAAATTCACTCTAGGCTGCTTTGCACCTTGACCTCGAGCCAAACAATCCCCCATAAGCTTTTTTTTCCTTGTTATAACGTTGGTGGAGTTAGCGTTATCAGCTGGTTAGCTTAGTGCAGGCGCTAATGGATCCACGTTTGTATCTCGTAAATGACCCCACTAATAATGCCTGGAATGATACCAAACTTCTACAGTAGTACAAATAGTTTCTGTACTTATAAAACGAGGCATTAGGAAGTTTGTAACTACACCAGAAGTATATTTAAATAACACTTGCCTGATGGATACTCCCCTCGGCTGCTACCGCTCCTCTTGGCTGCTACCGCGCTATCAGCGCTATCAGCACTATCGCACAGTACTCATATACTACTACTACATACTTCTGGTGAAGTTACAAACTTCCTAATGCCTTGTTTTATAAGTACAGAAACTATTTGTACTACTGTAGAAGTTTGGTATCATTCCAGGCATTATTAGTGGGGTAATTTACGAGATACAAACGTGGATCCATTAGCGCCTGCTCTAAGCTAACCAGCTGATAACGCTAACTCGACCAACGTTATAACAAGGGAAAAAAGCTTATGGGGGGTTGTTTGGCCGCGAGGTCAAGGTGCAAAGCAGCCTAGAGTGAACCATCACTTTAAGGCTTTCTTCTTCATAAAACGTGTCGGTCATCATCACATTTGTGTATACATTTTTATTCATTTCCATTAGTAAGCTACAGGACGGCGTCTTTCAACACATGAAATGCGTCTCTGTCCCCAGCACATTTCAAACCACACTGACGCCCGTGCAAACAACAACCAATTGAACACATGTAAGCACTGAATGTAGAAAACAAGCATTAGGTTGGCTACATCAACAACAAAGGCATGAAATAAATCACAAGAATATAGAGAACATTTGTACAGTAAACCGTGGAAACCGTTCAGATTATCTCTCAGATTCAGTTTGGATTTACTCAGAATATTTCTTTTTCATTTTTGAAGCTGGTTTGGAAAGTTTAGAAATGCAACGTATGGATGTTTCTGGACGTTTGGTTTGGGAGGAAGAAGCGTTTCAAGATAAAATGACTTAGTAGATATAGTTCTACATATAGTATATAGTATCGGGATTTAGAAAGTTTGGAATGTTTTAAGTTTCTGGAAATTTGAGATTGTTTTGATCTGAGTTTGTAAACTGAAATAAAATGTCTGTTTAGGTATTTTATCAAGTCTAAAAATCTGCCTGTGCTGAAATATTTTCAGGTTGTTTTTGTCCTCATTATTCTGCCAACGGAAACTAAAACCGTGAATTATTTATAGTAAAAAATAAATGAAATCTGAATCTGTGACCCAGCGACTTGTTTAGGCCTGTGTGTGTGTGTGTGTGTGTGTGTCTCTCTCTGTGTGTGTGTCTCTCTCTGTGTGTGTGTCTCTCTCTGTGTGTGTGTCTCTCTCTGTGTGTGTGTGTCTCTGTGTGTGTGTCTCTCTCTGTGTGTGTGTGTGTCTCTCTCTGTGTGTGTGTGTCTCTCTCTGTGTGTGTGTGTGCTCTCTCTGTGTGTGTGTGTCTCTCTGTGTGTGTGTGTGTCTCTGTGTGTGTGTGTGTGTCTCTCTGTGTGTGTGTGTGTCTCTGTGTGTGTGTGTGTCTCTCTCTGTGTGTGTGTGTGTGTGTGTGTGTCTCTCTCTGTGTGTGTCTCTCTCTCTGTGTGTGTGTCTCTCTCTGTGTGTGTGTCTCTCTCTCTGTGTGTGTGTCTCTCTCTCTGTGTGTGTGTCTCTCTCTCTGTGTGTGTGTGTGTCTCTCTCTATGTGTGTGTGTGTGTCTCTCTCTGTGTGTGTGTGTGTCTCTCTGTGTGTGTGTGTGTGTCTCTCTCTCTGTGTGTGTGTGTGTGTGTGTGTGTGTGTGTGTGTGTGCATGCACATTTTAAACTAAAACCTAAAAAATTATTTATAGTGAAAAAAATGTGTCTCTGTGTGTGTGTCTTGTGTGTGTCTCTCTGTGTGTGTGGTGTCGTGTGTGTGTGTCTCTGTGTGTGTGCGCGTGTCTGTGTGTGTGTGTGTTGACTGACTGGTGTTGGCAGCGGTCGAGCTGCCGCAGCACATTTTCTTCTCCATGAAAGCAATTGAGGTGTTAACTCCCGGGGGGGGGTGGGGGGGTATTGGGTGTTGAACACCTGTAAAGGAGCTTATCGCGGGCGTCAGCGCCGACACCCGACCCAAAACGCCAAACTTAGCTCTGTCACCACTCAAGCGGCCACAAACGGATTAATTAGATCACATTTCACACGGAGGAGGGTCGCTCGTATTTAAGCCCGGCGCAGATGATAACGGCGTTTATTCTCAATGACTTCTCCTCCTCTTCTGTTCTTCTCTCTCTGTAACAGGCTGTGAAGAAAAGAAACCGCCATCATGTCTGAGTAAGTCGCTTCTCGATTATTGATTTTTTTTTTTGTGGTTTTAAATAAAAATGTAGAAAAAGGAAAAAAAAGATATAATAGACATATGTATGTAGTGTGTGTGTGTATGTGTGTATATATATATATATATATATATATATATATATATATATATATATATATATATATATATATATATATATATATATATATATATATATATATATATATATATATATATAAAATGTGTGTGTGGGAGCCACTGTTAAAATATTTAATTAAATATTTGATTGCAAGTTAAACTGCATTCAAAGTTTTCTTTTAAGTTCAGAAGTACCAGTACTCGAGTATCCAAAGTACAACAGAAGTGTTTGTGAAGAGTGAGAGCTCAGTTTTGAGAAAAGAGAGACAGAAAGACAGAAGGGTGAAAAGAGACGATGGCAGAGAGAGGGAAAGGGAAAGAATATTTCATACTTTTTATGAATGAATGAATGGACATAGATTCCCTGAAGTGATGGAGGATAACAGAAGTAACAGTTTGTTTCTGATCTTCACAGGAAGAAGATGAACTCGAGCCGCAGGCATCACCTGAAGGTACAACAGCCTGTTGATCTTTTTCTATCCATTGATTGGCTGTCATACAGATAATACAGCTGCTGATTGGTTAACATGTCAGTTTAGACCAGGGATCTTCAACAGGGGGTCCAGGACCCCTAGTGGGGGGGTCCGGGACCCTCAGAGTCAATGCAGGTGGGCCTCCAAATTATAGTACATTTTTTAATTTTCTTTTCTCCAAAATGTTTAAGTCTTAACATGAATGCAACGTATTATTAGCAAATATAAATCCCCACTGATGACAGGCTTACTGGTGTCAGTAGGTAGCCATCCACAGATACAGTTCATCCTTAGGGCGCTGACACACCGGGCCGATAATCGGCCGTCGGACCGTCTGGCGAGGTCGCTGACTCGAGTCTGTTCGGTGTGTTCCGTGTCGTTGTCTGTCAGAGGAGCCGTCGGCCTTCATTTTGGCCGACCTGACATGCTCAGTCAGAGACAGGACAGTCGGGACTCACCCGGAAATCTGACTAAAATCTCTTGAACTGACCTTTGTCGATCTGAAATGAAAGCAGATTCAGCAACTGCACGACCTATTTCTCGCTTAAAATGTTTCCAGAAACACGTTTCGGTGAAAGACCAACGTGACGCGTTCGTCCAATCATTTTCATTTTCTGGGAAACAATCAGACTGTTAATGGAAACAATACAGATTAGCGCCGCCTGCTGGTATGGAGACGTATTACGTTTCACGCACGCACAGAGCGTACGCTCAAGTCGGCGTCTCTTTGGTGTGTTCTGAGGCACTTTTTGGACCTCGGGGACCCGACTGATCAGTCCGACTCTGCCGACGGTCGGCCGTCTGGTTGGTGTGTAACTACCTTTTAGTGTGTATGTTTAACATTAAAACATGATTATAAAATCAGGCCAACAATTATTAGGCTATGTTAATAGCTTAGTATTCTATGCAAGAATGTATAAAGGCTTTAGACCGCCCTAAAAGTTATTGTAGGCCCAGTTCAATATGTCCCTGCTCTGTCTCTCTTTCAGTTAAGGGGTCATTTCATTTCATTTTTTCATTCATTATACAGGGAAGTTAAAAGTAACATGAAGTTACAATATAAACGGGCCTGAAACTGGTTTCCAGCAGGTTCCTGTTCTGCAGAAACACAAAACATTGAACACAACTTACAGTACAAGGACAGAAAACATTTGTACAGGACATCTGCATGGACTAGACAGATACAGACAGCTAAAACAACAATACAGTTACGTCACATGAGGACAAGAACTTTGGTACAGGACATTAGTATGGGCTCGACAGATACAGACAACTAAAAACAGCAATAGACAGTGTCAAACAAGACTGGACAATACATGAACAATCAAAAGTGTAACTGTTGAGGGAACAGTTTGTGTGCCTTTTTGAAATGTGTGATGGATGGTAGTGCTCTGATGTGATGGGGGATGTCATTCCAAATGTTGGTAGGTGTATCTATAAAAAAATTATATCTGACCATAGTTGTTTTTGTATGAGGGAACTGGAATGAATGCCTGTGAGACTGACCTAGTGAGGCGTACTGGTCTCATATGGTGCGTTGGGAGAAGTGCAGCAAGTGCTGGCAAGGTCCTTGATTTAAAAAAAACATTGAAGACTCCTGGTTTAGACAGTTGAGACCTGGGTCTCCAACAAGTAGCTCGCCAAACTGAGATACAAAACGACCATGATATTAAAAGTGAGGTAGCTGACTTTGTGGGCCATAGAAGTGTAATGTGGTTAGGGTTAATTGTGATGGTGTCATTGGACTATAATTATTGGTGCATCAATATGGTCACACGCTAACGTTGCTGCTGGTAAAGGTGAGGCTTTTACATACTGCTGGGTGGTTTCATCTGTCTGTTCGTCACAGCTGTGGCAGTTTAAATCCCAGTTTGAGTCGCCACCTGCTGGAGGAAACTGTCAAACACACAAACACACAAAGTGCTTCATAGTGTTGTCCTCGGGGTCAAATCTGACCCGTTTTCAAAAGGTTTTTATATCACAAATATGGGTTTCTTTCATCCAAATTGCCCGAGATTAACATGGATGCATAAAACATTCATCGCATGTAAAGTTGATGTTTAAATGGTTTCAAAACAGTATATCCTGACTAAACTCTGACAGAAACTGTGATCCACTCAACATCTTCTGATCTTAACTGTTAGTCAAAAATAATTCATAATTTCTGCTTTTTTTTTTTTTTTAAACAAAAAAATGTCGGTATAATGTCACATACATTTGGTTTATTGACCATGAATATACAAAGCTTTGAAAATGGTCATAATGGTCTTAAAGTCTTACATTTGACTTGGTGAAACCTGCAGAAACCCTGGATAAGCACATAAGAAGATGGGTCCAGACTAGTTTAATGATAGCCAGATTATTTTAAGGATGAAAGAATGAAGGGGGTGGGCTTGTGAGATGGCTGGGGGGGGGGGGCAGCGTTTGGAAAACTGTCATATAAAGGGTTTGGCAGATTGGATGTCTGTACTAGAAAATGGAGAAAGTAGCTGAACTTTCTGGAGGAAAAGCAGAAAATGAAATGGTTTTTCTTGAAAAGTTTCGGATTTTGGAAAGTTTTGGAGTCGGTGAGTGTTTGACACAACGTGAGGTCGTATTTATTTTCACAAGTGTTTGCTGTCTGCAGCAGCGTCCTGATCTTTTAGGGCTTCTTCTGTTTGGAATATGCTCCCCTTTAGCATCAGACACCTCAAAAATAGACTCTCTTTTAAAAAGATATGTTTGTGTGGGTTTTTTTAATAGATAAATAAATAAATAAATAAATAAATAAATAAATAAATAAATAAATAAATAAATAAATAAATATATATATATATATATATATATATATATATATATATATATATATATATATATATATATATATATATATATAATATGAGGTGTTTAGATACCAGTATCGGAAATGTCTCCCATACTACCTGAACAATTCTAACGTACTTTTACATCTGTAGTCTGATAACCAAACATACTGTATGGAATACCTTAAACCTGAAGTTAATACAAATCTTAACCTCATGTTCATTTCAGACTTATTATGAGTAATGCAAAGTTTGTTAACATTAAAGTGTTCATATTCTGCTCATTTTCAGGTCCATAATTGTATTTAGAGGTTATATCAGAATAGGTTTACATGGTTTAGTTTTCAAAAAACACCATATTTTTGTTGTACTGCACATTGCTGCAGCTCCTCTTTTCACCCTGTGTGTTGAGCTCTCTGTTTTAGCTACAGAGTGAGACCTCTCACTTCTGTTCCATCTTTGTTGGGAGTCGCACATGTGCAGTAGCTAGGTAAGGACTACTAGCCAGTCAGAAGCAGAGTATGAGGGCGTGCCCTGACAGTACCTAGGTAAGGACTACTAGCCAGTCAGAAGCAGAGTATGAGGGCGTGCCCTGACAGTACCTAGGTAAGGACTACTAGCCAGTCAGAAGCAGAGTATGAGGGCGTGTCATGACAGTACCTAGGTAAGGACTACTAGCCAGTCAGAAGCAGAGTATGAGGGCGTGTCCTGACAGTACCTAGGTAAGGACTACTAGCCAGTCAGAAGCAGAGTATGAGGGCGTGTCATGCTAGCAGCTAGGAACGTGTGTTCCAAAGTGACCACGTTTGTCTCTGAAGTAAAGGCTGGACTACAATAGACTACAATCTGTTGGAGATGGTAAGTCCCTTTGGGGGGGGGACTTTGGGCTTTTTCACTTTGTAAACCTATAACGTGCACAAAAAAATATATATAACACAATAAAGGAAAGGGGGGGAAAAAGCCAAAAAGCAGAATATGAGCACTTTAAACTTACAACATATGACTCTTGTCTTTCAAAAGCCGAGGCTGAAGGCCTAATTTGAATCCCCCTCAAATAAAAATGATCTAAACCAAACCGAAGACCTAATCTTGTTAAAAGCTCCACTTCTGTGAATGTGTTAACTGGCATGCGGCATGTAACAATGTAACGTCTAATGTATCGACAATCCATGCAACTAACTTTATGCACTCCTAGCAAAATGTTTGAGGTGTCCGTGCGTGCGTGGGTTTTGACTAAAAAAGGTGGTACATGATCTTGGTAAACAATTTGACAACATTGTTGTAAATATTATCGGTGTCTCAAAAAGCGTGCTCGTTAAGCTGCCAGCAGACGAGCTAATCCAGCACAGATTAGTGCATACAAAGTCACCAAAATGAAGTATTTGAACCTCATAATTAAATACAAAATGAGGGAAAAACTGCAGAAAGGTCTGTTTTTTGAATACATTAACGTATGTTAATGTCTACTAGGCCTGTTGGAGCAAAACCTTTACTATGCTGCTGTTTAGGCTGTTCTCGAACTTCACTGATATAACATGTATCTCTTATGTAAGATATCTTATGCATCACTAGGGACATTTTGGGCTTTTTAGTGTTCCAGTTCCAGTTTTGGCTGTGTTAATGCATACGGCATACTTTTTTCTTTTTTTTTTTTTGTCGAATTGTGGAAGTGTGTGAACCTCAGCTCCTATAATAAACTGTATAACCAAAATACAGACACCCAGACCCTTGACGACACATTTTAAATATTCTATTACATCAGGGTTTGAATCTACAGCCATGGCTCCAAAATTGTAGTTCTTACTATTTTCCACTAGAAGGAGCCATTTTCTAATGTTTGGCCTACGGGGCGAATGAATGTTGTTTCCCTGGTTTCCACTCAGGTTATTGCTGCCGTATTATTATTATTATTATTATTATTATTACATCAGTCTTTGAACCTGTACAGTTTTTGGTGAAAGTAGCATTAATCTATAGCCTGACGTGGTCAGACTCAGATTCTAGTCAGAATCTGAGTCTGATGCTGCTCCATTGGGCTGAGATTATGGGGTGGGTTTCAACCAAACCAGGAAAGAAAAACGCCTCTGCACTCAATTGGATAGACCTACAACCAATCAGAGCAACGGATAGACCTACAACCAATCAGAGCAACAGATAGACCTGCAACCAATCAGAGCAACGGATAGACCTGCAACCAATCCGAGCCACAGATAGACCTGCAACCAATCAGAGCTACGGATAGACCTGCAACCAATCCGAGCCACAGATAGACCTGCAACCAATCCGAGCAATGGAGTATGTGATGTATGTTGAGCGACGCAGTTGTCAACAGAACTCAACTGCACGCACGCTGGAAGAAGTAGAAGAAGATGAGCGTAAACGATCTTTGCCGTGGTTGTAAAAAGAATTTAGGGATACACGGAGTACTTACCAACACGATCTTCATTTTTGAGAGAAATGGTAAAGGTGAACGCATATACGAACAAGTTCTCCGTTTAGGATTAGAACTCCACAATACAGCAAACTAATCTTATCGCATTGGTCCATCATCGAACAGCTCTGGTTGGAGCATAGTTGCTCCACAACGGATCAAGTCCAGACCCAACTTCCCGACCTCAAATGTTGTGGGCGGGGCTAAGTTCGGCTGGCATCCAGGCTAATTAATATACATGCCAAATTTCAAAATACAAAATACATCTTTTGATCATCTCTTTGCGTGTGAATCAAATGAACATTTTGTGCAGACATCATGTTCACATGGAGAGAAAACATCCTCCAGATGACCTGAAACCTGAAGAAAAACTGAATGAAACCATTTAATGAAAGGTGGATTGATTTATTTATTTTCTTCTGTTGACTTCTTCTGTTGATTGTTGGATGTTTCCTGCAGAGTCTGATCCTGTCGATCGCTGCAGGCTGGCTGGAGCAGGAGAAGAAGGACCTCGTCGCGGCCAAGGCGGCCTACATGTCCGAAAACTGTCCCGCCCCGTCCATGAGCGGAGACCACGCCGCCCTCATGGTGAGAGACGATGAACGTTTTAAACTTATGTGCTTGAATCTGAATCAGAAAGCGATTTATTGCCAAGTAAGTAACACTTACTAAGAATTTGCCTTGGTTGATGGTGCATACACAGAAACAATAACATAAAATAAACAAATACAGAAACAAATAACCCATACATCAGAATCAGAATCAGTTTTATTGGCCAAGTATACTTGCATACACAAGGAATTTGACCTCGGTAGGTGTTAACGCTCTATACATTCAACAAATAGACATGTAGTAGTAAACATTCAGTAGACAAACGGTAATATAGACACATACTGTACAATACGGTTGTACAATATTGACAACAATGTACATATAGGCACATAACATAATATACAAATGAGACATAATACCAAGACAAGTATACATGGAGTGAGATGTAAAGTGCAAAAAGTTATAGTGCAAAGTAGTGTGCAAGATGCATATTGGAATAAGCGCACGCACACACACACACACACACACACACACACATACATACACATATAACTGTTTAACATTAGGAAAGTCTGTATGGGTTAATGCAGGATGTGCAGGATTTGAGGGATGTGAAGAAAATGAGAAGCTTCATCAATCCTTCATCAGAATCCTGTTGGTTGACTTCATAGGCGTAGATTTCGGGGAGGATTCAGGGAATATGGAATATGTCCCTCCCCCCAAATATATAGAAGAGATAGATTTGTCCCCCTCAAAAAATACAATCCCCAAAAGAGGTAAAAAAAAAAATCATTCAGGGGGCTCAAAACTAGAGATGGCCCGATACCATTTTTTCCTTCCCGATACCTGAACTTACGTAACGGCCGATACCGAGTACGGCTCTAATACCAGTGTGTCATTATTTTTTTTTTTAAGGCCACAGGTCGGAGTCGAACCCACAGCCACTGCGTCAAGGAGTAAACCTCTATATATGGGCATGCAGTCTACCCTGTGAGCTACCCAGGCGCCCTATATTTTGGTGTGTTTTAACAGCTGAATGCTACTATCCCTGCATAGATGTGATGTCATTTCTATCTTTGTTGCACAGTTAAACTCTTTGTAAAACATGAACAAAAATGAATGCCAGAGAACTTTCTTTTACTATCCCGCTCGAAAGTCGGGTCAGTACAGAAAAAGAACAAAGTGCATTAACTCTTTTAGGCGGTATCGGAACATCTCTACTCAAAACGTATGCAGTACCAGTGAAGGGTTTGGACATGCTTTCATATGGGAAAGAATGTCCAAACAGTCAGTCAGTAAGCATCCCATCTGTTCGTGTCTTTAGGAAACCTGCAAGAAGCTGCACGCCCTCGTCGACAAAGTGGATGAAGAGAGGTACGACCTGGAGTCCAAAGTGGGCAAAGCTGATAAAGAGGTACACGTCTTCCTGATGTTTGAGCTTTTATCTTAAGGTACTTTATTGTCACATACACATACATGTAGCGAAGTTCATTCTCTGCATTTAACCCATCCCTCAAGGGAGCAGTGGGCAGCCATTTACAGCACCCGGGGACCAACTCCAGATCTGAGCCAGTGCCTTGATCAAGGGCACTGACCGGAGAACCTAGTACATGTTTTTTGATGGTGGGGGAAACCGGAGTAGCTAGAGGAAATCCACGCAAACATGGGGAGAACATACAAACTCCCCACAGAAAGGCCTGGAAAGACCTGGATTCGAACCCTGTATCTTCTTGCTGTGAGGCCACAGTGCTAACACAGCAAGAAGGTACCGGGTTGGAACCCTAGTCGTCCCGGGGCTTTCTTTGTGGAGTTTGCATGTTCTCCCCCGTGTCTGCGTGGCTTTTCTTCTTTAAGTGCATCACCCAGGTGGGTGCTACACATTGGTGGTGGTAGAGAGTTGGGGGGGTGTGAATGGTTGGAACGATTTGAATCGATTCGATATCACAATGCATCGCGATGCGTCACATCTTCAATATTATTATATATGCTAGACATGGTTTTCATTGACAAATTCAAGCAGAGTATCTGCTCTAAACAAAGACACCTCCTGAATATAGCGGACAATGGACAAAAGTCAAAAACAAACAAAGCAGCGAGTGGAAAATCAACAAGTAACATCAGTAGGCAATAATCGATTATGGTCTGTCATTGTGTCGATGCAAGATCGCCCAGGTCTGCATCGCGATGCAATGATTCATTTCAACACCCCTAGAAGAGAGTCGTCCCCTCCCCCCCCCAAAGCGCTTTGAGTGTCTACGATAATGTATTTTTATTTAAATGAGACAGCTGCGAAAAGTCACTCGGACTGAACGTGTATTGTTGTTGTTGTTCCCGTAACAAATCTGCTGAAAGAAATTATTTTTCTTTTGACAGATTTAGCTCCTGTACGTCCGTGAACTTTTTTGGACGTTTGTTTTCACCATCTTTTCTTGCCTTTTTTCAATGTTTCCTTTGGACGTTTTGGTTGCTTTTTTCAACGTTTTGTTCAGGTATATGCAAATACCCTTAAAGGGAGTATTCAAGAAGATATCTACATCCCCTGAAGGCGCTGACACACCAAGCCGATGATCGGCCGTTGGACAGTCTGGCGAGGTCGGTGACTCGAGTCTGTTCTTAGTGCTCCGTGCCGTCGTCCGTCCGAGGGGCCGTCGTCCTTCATTTTGGCCGATTTGACATGTATAATCGACGGGGCGGGCACTGCCGGCAGTCAGACTCAAATGACCCATCTGATTGGTGGAGAGCTAACCCGGAAACGGGGAGCGGGATGAGCGTGACTAGAGTCTCTCAAAATCTGACGAAAATCTTTTAAACTGACCTTTGTTGATCTGAAATGAAGACAGATTCAGCAACTGTACGGCCTATTTCTCTCCTAAAATGTTTTCAGAAACACGTTTCGGTGAACTATTTTAGGACAATATGAGATCGTATTCTCAACGAGCCGCCATGACAGTCTGGCTTTGACTTTCCGGAGAAACCAGACCCACGTGACGCGTTCGTCCAATCAGCTGCTGGTTTTCATTTTTGGGCGACAATACAGATTAGCGCCGCCTGCTGTTATGGAGACGTATTACGTCTCGTCTCTTTGGTGTGTTCAGAGGCACTTTTTTGACCATTTCGGGGGAGACTGATCAGCCCAACTGCCTTTTCTGCCGAGGGTCGGCCGTCTGGTCGGTGTGTCTGCAGCTTTAGACATCAGAGGGTTAACATAGCGACTTATCCTCTTAGATTCAAGACCTGAAGATCAAAGTTGTGGATCTGGCTGGAGTGAAGAAACCCGCTCTGAAGAGAGTGCGTCTGTCGGCCGACGCCATGCTGAAGGCTCTGCTGGGCTCCAAACACACGGTCAACATGGACCTCAGGGCCAACCTGAAGCAGGTCAAGAAGGAGGTCAAAGAGGAGGTGAGGCACGCTTACCTAGATTTTTTTAATCTATTTTTAAGACGTTTTTTAAACTACAGTTAGCCTACAGAGGGGCAGCTCGGTTGGAAACTTAGACGTAGTCATATTTTCAAATCTCCAGTTAGCTTTTAAAAGGTAACTTTAACTTCTACCAAAGTCATTTTCTGGTAAGATACTTGTACTTTTACTCAAGTATTGCGTTTAAGTTCTTCATACGAGACTTCTTAACTTCATGTTGGACACGAGAGCGGCATCACTGTGTTGAATCTGTTCATCCTGCAGGCGGTAGATGCTGGCGACTGGCGTAAGAACATTGAGGACAAAGCCGACAGGAAGAAGATGTTCGAGACTACTTAAAGACGTGACCTCCGCTACTGTAGTTGCTCTTTGGCTGGCACTTTTTATGTAACTTTTTAATTGAACTGAAATAACGTTTGTTTCATTAAATCTGCAACTTTCAGCTTCAGTGTGTGATTGTTCTTTTGTAAAGCGAGCGGTTTAGATGAGGAATAGCTTCTGAATTTCACAGTTCGCTCTCGAATATCAGTCTACGTTTATATTGCTACGTTTTGATTTTTTTAAGCGGAGTTTTGAGCCAAAAGTTATATCTGTGCACACAAGTGTTTTTAGCTCTAGTAGAAGAACTAATCTCTGTTTAAACTAACACGCCCAAACCCAAATATCTCATCAACATTCTGGACGTCGTGGCCGAGAAGAACCAGTCAGGAGGAGAAACATTGGCGTCAGTGTCGCGGCCGTTGAGACTGCAACACAACCCCGCAGATTCCAAACCAAAACGGGTCAGAAGTGTTTCCAAATGTCTCCGGTTTAGGGGCTCGGAAACACCAGAGCAGGGGGAATGAGAGGGGGGAAACACCAGAGCAGGGGGAATGAGAGGGGAAACGCCAGAGCAGGGGGAATGAGAGGGGACACGCCAGAGCAGGGGGAATGAGAGGGGGGGAACACCAGAGCAGGGGGAATGAGAGGGGGGGAACACCAGAGCAGGGGGAATGAGGGGGGGGGAACACCAGAGCAGGGGGAATGAGAGGGGACACGCCAGAGCAGGGGGAATGAGAGGGGGGAAACGCTAGAGCAGGGGAAAGGAGGGGGAAATGTAGCAGAAGATATTCCTTTTTAAACCAAAACGTAGCAATGTAAAAATTGTAGCCTCAGACTTTTATTGTGTAGGAGACTCTCTGTTTCCTTCTGTACTGAAGTTCACTTTTGACAACTTCCTGCTTCGTAGTGTTTTTGTAATAAACGTGTTTCGTCGTGAGGTATTCTGTCTTTCACTCAGTGAAGCTCATGACCCACCTTGATCAAATTTAAATGGTCTCAACGTCCACGAGATCGACATTTAGCTTGTTTGTTTGTTTTTATCTTAAAATAAAACTGGCCTTAAAAACAGAATTAAAGCCAGTTTTTCTTTTGTTTTTTTACGTTCAGAGACTTAGGGCCCTTTCACACCTGAAGGTCGGTGGACTCGGTGCGATTCGGGGGTGAAGTTGCAACTTGTTGCATTTTTTTATTTGATCTGAAATTTAAAAAATTTGGAAAAATCTGTATTTTAAGGAAGAACATTTATTTATTTACGATACATTATTCATTCACAAAGAAAATTGGTGTCCTTAAAGGTCAGATTTTTCTTAATTTTTGTAATTGAGGCATTAAGATCAGTTTCAAAAAAATGTTTTTTTTTTTTTTTATCCCTCGTTTTAGTCACCTTTAGCATGGGTTCCTAAACTCATGAGCACCGCTGTATAGCAGTTTTCAGCGGTGATCCAGAATAAAAATGTTAATGTTAGTGTTTTTCTGCTGGAGTTTTATTTTATTTTGTTTAAGATCTGCAGAAATATCTGCGTCCGCAGCTTCCTTGTAGCCCTGGTTTTAAATAACTTATTAAATGTTTAAATAGGGGTGTTGTCGCCTGCTACGACCACACGGTGTCAGCAGAGCACTTCCTGTTTCACAGCTTCTGTCTTCTTACTGCTCAGAGTTTTAAATCTGCAAAACCTCTCAGGACAGGTTATGTTTACGTTGGACAGAAGACAAATTCTTTAAATCATTTAAACATGTTTGGACTCAGTATGAGATTACTGTTTTGAAAAACAATGAGATTATTGTCTTTTAGTCGTTATTTCGAGAAGATTTGTCATTAAAATACCTTAACTGAGGATTTGTTTTTTTTCTTCACTTTGGCGTAAAAGGGCTTCCGTACTTTCTAGCATTTGATTAGAAACTTTTGCCCAAATAATTTGCATTTTAATGTCATTTATAATCTCAGACAATATGATTACTGTTGTTAATGTAGTTTATGTCTAATGTCTGATTGTCAAACCTCTTAATCAACTCAACTAAAGTTATATATATTTATTTTAAAGCTGTTTTTCTGTATAATTTGGATATTTACTGCCTTGTTCCTCCACTGATAAAAACACGATGACTTCCTAATCGACTTCACTGTTCAGTCAAACAAAAGGTGAGCCACATCCGTTTTTATATTTGTAATTGTGTGTTTATTTCCGAGGTTTTATGTGCATACTTCTTCATTTAACAGTTACATATGAAGGGGAAGTTATTGATCTTTATCTCTGTCCTCAGTGTGTGTTCAGATGCTGTTCCTGAATCCAGAATGAGCAGCTGCAGCAGCAACAAATACAGTAAGGTGTGTCTCTAAAATCTCCCTGACAACAAAAATTTAAGGTTTTGGGTCCTATCCTGCACCCGGCGCAGCACAAAGCCCGACGCAAGTGTCTTTGCTAGTTTAAGACCGACGCAGTTGTCAGTTTCCCGTCCAGCGCCCACGTTGTTTAAATAGCAAATGCACCTGCGCCCATCTGTGGCCCATGGACGTGCTGGTCTTACAGGGAGGTGTGTTCAGGTGCATTCGGGGCGTGCTGGTCTTACAGGGAGGTGTGTTCAGGTGTATTCTGGGCGTGCCGGTCTTACAGGGAGGTGTGTTCAGGTGCATTCTGGGACGTGCTGGTCTTACAGGGAGGTGTGTTCAGGTGCATTCTGGGCGTGCCGGTCTTACAGGGAGGTGTGTTCAGATGCATTCTGGGCGTGCCGGTCTTACAGGGAGGTGTGTTCAGATGCATTCTGGGCGTGCCGGTCTTACAGGGAGGTGTGTTCAGGTGCATTCTGGGCGTGCTGGTCTTACAGGGAGGTGTGTTCAGGTGCATTCTGGGCGTGCTGGTCTTACAGGGAGGTGTGTTCAGGTGCATTCTGGGCGTGCTGGTCTTACAGGGAGGTGTGTTCAGGTGCATTCTGCGCGTGCTGGTCTTACAGGGAGGTGTGTTCAGGTGCATTCTGGGCGTATTGTTATCTTGAGGCAGTGGGAAGTGATCGCACCATTGACCAACAAAAACCTGGTCTAAAGTCAATAACGCAGCATTTCATTGTTATTTTAACAGAGCATTAGTAAAATGCTCCTAGGCTCGTGCACAGCGCGTGCACACTATGCTTGTTACACACACAGGGACGCACAGCAGCACACACACATGCAGAAGATTACAAATACAAATATTACGGTGCAAATCCTCCATCATAACAGCGATGCTCCAAGGTCCAAACACGCCTGTCTTTTAAAGGGAATGGGAGATGATCTCTGATTGGTTGATTGCATGTTACGCCCAAAACACACCTCTGATTAATGAAGACACTAAGTACAACCCTTTAGAACCATGCGCCCGGCGCACGGACCCTTTTTTCCCGCCGTTAAACTAGCAGAAGTGGATTTGGACACGTCCTAAACACACCTGCTCCACGAGCTTCATGCCGTGCGCTTGGATAGTTTTTTCAATAGAGAAAATATGCAATTTGACATCATTTTGGACCAATATTATCACCATATCTGTGTGTAACACTTTGGAAAAGCTAGAACAGATAATTAACACTCAAAAAGCTTAAAGACAAAACTTGCTAAAGAAGTCCAACTACAATCATTAGACCTGACTGGTCTTTTAGTGAGTTTGATGCTATATTCAACGTTTTTGGGGGTTTTCTGGCTGTTTTTTTTGGGCACATTCATTCAGCTTAGGTGCTGACAAAAACGGCTCGGGTGCTCAGTTGTGGAAGAAGTACTCAGATCCTTTACTTCAGTAAAAGTAATAATACCACACTGTAACAATACTCTGTTACAAGTAAAAGCCCTGCATTGAAAATGTTACTGAACCCTCTGAGGACTAAAGACGCACCGGCGAGTCAAAGCGATGTTTGACAACACTCCTACTTAAAAAGCAATATTACAAAATGTCATTTTAAGACATTTATTCACTATTTTATTCTTATATTTCGCTACTTTTGTGAACCCAAGAATGTAAACTCATTTCAAACACCAAAAACAATTGAGTGTAGGTTTGTTTTCACAAGAGATTTGAGAATTATTTCCACTTTAGGGACCAAATCAGCCCTTTATACATCCCTCGGAACAATACAGAAAGCTGAGTTTGTACTGAACATTTTGATATGAAAAACACGGGGATTGGAGTGCGGATCGGGCCACATTTTTCTGTCCGAGCCCGGCCCGCGTCCGACAGAGCAGTAACCGAACCCGACCCGAGCCCGACATTACATTACGATACATTAACATCAGAAATATGGGTTTCTATCAACCAAATTGTCCAAAAATAACACGGAAATAATGATTATTTTTGGGTGTTTTATTCAGTTTTATCGCATTTAAAAAAATATTTAAATGGTTTCAAAATCATATCCTGACTAACATTTCTGTGAATAAGTCTGATCCAAACATCCTCTGATCTTAACTAATAGTCCAAATAATTTATAATGTCTGCTTTTTTTTTAACTCAAACATTTGGTATAATGTCATGTAAGTTGGGTTTATTGACCATAAATTTACAATTTTTAAGTGTTGAAAAAAGTGACAAAAACGTTAAAAAAAAGCACCAAAAAAA
>NC_135862.1:2967271-2977271 GCF_031162955.1 Sander vitreus
TAATATGGCACCGGTGCCTAAATGACCGGTATCTACTGGACCGAGTTGCAACGCTGATTTCAGTGCCTCATTTCGGTTCCAATTAAATGCCTTCTGCGCTGCTCTCTGATGCTCTGAAACAGACGTTAGAGGCAACAGGAGTATCGCTGCACGTGACGCTAGTCAACACTTCACTTGACAGCAGGTAACGTTAGCCTACCGTTAGCTAGCAGCTGGATTACACACGGTTAAAATGCTGACAGCTGAACGGTGTAAAGGGTGTCTGTATTTCACTGTAGAGGATTGCAACTGCGGGATGTTAAGCAGTCTGCAGCTGCAGCTGCCGGAAAAACAACACAGACTTACTTGAAATTAGTAAGCCTCGTGGTGCATTCACTTGAAACTAGTAAGCCTCGTGGTGCATTCAAAGTTATTGTAAAATACCCTATATTCCCTAATTCCCTATTCTTTTTAAGTATCAGTTCAGACACTGTTTAGGCACAAACAAAGAGACACAAAAGGGTCGTGGTTATCGTCTCGTTAAAATAGTTTCCCTACGGCGTGTCAGGGCAGTTCTGTGGAGTTATTCTGTCCCTTGTTTTCCCCTGTGATAACTGTAGTAATAATAATAATAATAATAATAATAATAATACTAATAACTGTAATACCTCTCTGTGTCCCTGTCCTGTAGAGTTTGATCCTGCAGATCGCTGCTTCCTGGATTGAGCAGGAGACTAAGGAGAACGAGGCTGCCAAGGAAGCATACATGGCAGAGCATTGCGCCGCCCCCGACCTGAGCGGAGACCAGGCGGCTCTGATGGTAAAAAAACACACTTAACCCGTGTTAACCCTGTGTTGTCTTCCCGTCCACCATGCACAGTTTTCTGGGTCAAAATTTCAAGTTAAAATGTTTATTTTTCTGTCGTTTTTCGTCACTTATTCAGATTTTTGTAGATTTATTTTTTCTGTGCTTGTTTTTTGACGTTTTTGTTACAGTTTTTTCCACTTTTTGAACCTTTTTTCCAACATTTTTGTCATTTTTTTCTCATTTTTATACATTTATATATTACAAGTTCTTTTATACATTTTTTTCTTCAAATACTATAAATTTAAATAAAACACCCAAATTCAATAATAGTAGTGAACGGATCATTTATTTGACTTGTGAAGAGCGTTGCATGGAACCATCCACATGATTTTGGACAATCTGGTTAAAGTAAAACCTACATTTCTGATGTAGAAACTTTTTGAAAACGGGTCAGATTTGACCCAAAGACAACAGGAGGGGTTAAAAATGTTACTTTGAGTCCTAAAGAGTAGAAGTGGAGCGGAGAGGTACAGTAGCTTCTGGGGCTCCAGCCCTGAATGTTTTCTCAAAAGCCCCGAATATTTGAGGGTTTTATTAGCTTTGTGTCATTTCCCTTCAGTGTCTCTGACTGGAACGGCAAATCAACGGAGCAAAAGTTCTGTTACTGTGAACTCTACTCCAGCATAGCGTAACGGAAATAGGTTTCAAGATTCAGGCTTCATCTACACTTGAAAACAAATATATTTTGCTACGTTTACACCTCGCGTCCGCACTACTGCGGCGTTTCTGAGGCCCCTAAAACTTTAACACTGCTGCCCCCGTTTTGGTTTGAAAACTCTGGGGTTGCGTTATAGTCTAGATGGACACAAACGGAGACTTTTGGAAACGATGACCCACGTCAGTCAGTCTTATCGTTGTCAAATAGTGTATATAGTCACATTAGTCATTATTTAGAGAAAGTTCATAATAATATCGTCTCAAAGTGGGGTCCTTAAGGCTTGTCAGGGGGTCCCCAGTGACCCAATGACAGAATGTTTGACATAACCTTACACTTTTTGTGATAAAACATCTAAAATCAAAAATCCTATCAGACGGATACAAAAGGTTATCAAATCAGGGGTCCGTGGTCTAAGGCTACATCTACACGACTACGTTTTTGGGTTAGAAACAAATGTCTTTTGCTACGTTTACGCCTTGCATCCACACTACTCCAGCGTTTCCGAGCCCCTAAAACGGAGACATTTGGAAACACCACTGCCCCCATTTTGGTTTGAAAACTCCGGGGTTGCGTTGTAGTCTGGACGGACACAAACGGAGACTCTTGGAAACGCTGATGCACGTCAGTCAGTCTCATCGGTTAGGTCGCTTCCAGACCTTTCAGTAACAGCTCCACCTCGTCGTCGCTCCAAGCTGATGAATCCCCGCTCTTACTTTTCACCGTTGTTGTTCTTTCTCCAAAGTATTTTCTGTATTTTCAACTTCTACAGCCATGATTTTCAACCGCAGAGTAACGTCAGACAAGCTGCTTCCTGTTTACACCGGCACGCACATGCCCAGTGTGTGTGAAAGGTCATGTGATATGTGTTGTCAGACGTGTTGATATGGACGCAGATTAGTTCTGTTACTGGAACTAAAACTCTCGTGTGGACGGAGATTGGCAGAGCTGTCGCGGTGGGGGGGTGGGGGGGCGTCCGAGGCGATGTGCGGACTTAACGTGCAAGGCCCTGCTCATTGACGTACTGTACACCCAATGCACGCTCAAGAATCACTGTCAACTTTCATGTTTTTTCCCAAATGATGAACAGATTTGAATTCATTCTATTATCAAATATCATGAAAAACAGGGCATAGCTGCCGTAAATGGGAGAAAAAAAATCCCCACTCCAGGTCTGGTCTGAGTCCTGAATGTCTAGTATGTCTGAAGAAAGAACGGAGGCTGTGAGGAGCTGATTTTGTTCTCTTTTCACATCGACAGGAAATCTGCAAAAAGCTGCACCAGGCCCTCGACAAGATCGATGAGGAAAGATACGACGCAGAGGCCAAAGTGACTAAGACAGACAAAGAGGTAGAGATGTGTCTCTGTTACTTTTACTTTCACGTAGAGATGGCCCAATACCATTTTTTGCATCCCGATACCGATTTTGATACCTGAACTTGCGTATCGGCCGATACTGAGTACCGATCCGATACCAGTGTGTCATATATTTTATTATGTTTTAACAACTGTATACTACTATCCCTGTATGGATGATATGATGTATAACAGCTGTATACTACTATCCCTGTATGGATGATATGATGTATAACAGCTGTATACTACTATCCCTGTATGGATGATATGATGTATAACAGCTGTATACTACTATCCCTGTATGGATGATATGATGTATAACAGCTGTATACTACTATCCCTGTATGGATGATATGATGTATAACAGCTGTATACTACTATCCTTGTATAGATGATATGATGTATAACAGCTGTATACTACTATCCCTGTATGGATGATATGATGTATAACAGCTGTATACTACTATCCCTGTATGGATGATATGATGTATAACAGCTGTATACTACTATCTCTGTATGGATGATATGATGTATAACAGCTGTATACTACTATCCCTGTATGGATGATATGATGTATAACAGCTGTATACTACTATCTCTGTATGGATGATATGATGTATAACAGCTGTATACTACTATCTCTGTATGGATGATATGATGTATAACAGCTGTATACTACTATCCCTGTATGGATGATATGATGTATAACAGCTGTATACTACTATCTCTGTATGGATGATATGATGTATAACCGCTGTATACTACTATCCCTGTATGGATGATATGATGTATAACAGCTGTATACTACTATCCCTGTATGGATGATATGATGTATAACAGCTGTATACTACTATCCCTGTATGGATGATATGATGTATAACCGCTGTATACTACTATCCCTGTATGGATGATATGATGTATAACAGCTGTATACTACTATCCCTGTATGGATGCGATATTATTACTTTGTTGTCGGTCTGGCTCAGGTTAAACTCTTTGTGAAACATGAACGCCCCAGAACTTCTTCTTTTATTCTGCAGTTAGACAACGGAAAAAGAACATAAATAAACTACTTTAACGTAGATTGTCTTTAGGGCTTTATTACGTGGTATCGGATCGGTGCATAAACTCCAGTACTTACCGATACCAGCGTTTTAGGCAGTATCAGTATCGGAACATCTCTACTTTCATATGAAAAGTACCAGGTTTCATTCTCTCGTGCATGTTAAAGAGGAACTAAACCCTTTAATATAAATGGAGTCTGGTTAGCGATTTTGTGGATGTTTTATGTTAAAATAAAGGATCTTACACTTTAACAAAAAGGTATTTCTCTGAAGGGATCCTTTCCATAATGTTGTCAGACACAGCGGCAAAAGCAGAACTTTTAGTGGACGGAAATAGAACATGCGCAATTGCACATCAACTTTACATTGCAGCTTGTTTATAAGACTGGACCAATGTCAGAGATTGTTCATAGTTACCCTTTAAGAAAAAGTATGCACCAAAACGTTGTGATGTTTTTCTGCCTCCAGATTGAAGATCTGAAGCTGAAGGTGGTGGATCTGGCCGGAGTGAAGAAACCCGCCCTGAAGAAAGTGCGCATGTCGGCCGACTCCATGCTGCAGGCTCTGCTGGGAGGAAAACACAAGGTGACCATGGACCTGAGGTCCAACTTGAAGCAGGTCAAGAAGGAGGTCAAAGAGGAGGTGAGACACGCTTACATCTTGGCAGCCTTTCTAAACCTAACCAAGCAGTTTTGTTTCAATTCGCAACGTTAACCCAGGGTTCAAAACTGCGGACCGTTTGACAACGTGCGCCTGTAGCTGGTACGAGGATGCGTAATCCGGCGGCAATAAGTTTCCCTTGAAGAACAGCCACACAAAACATAAAACATGAAAACAGATGAGACGTTTTCAGACAAGACAACCGCACGATATAAAAATAAGAATAGTGTAACTAACAATATTCGGCAACTTTAAGGTAGCTACATAAGAGTGACATGACACTGTCATGACACATGAACGCTAACCATAACTTGTCATGACACTTACTAAAAGAAGCGTTATGTCATAAACGTTTATGACACGTTCATGACAGTGTCATGTCACTCCTAAGTAGATACCTTCCCGTGAAGTGTAACCCAATATTCTTTCTTTCAAACATAACTATAAATATTCCTTTTCATATACTTACACTTACACTTCATAAGCACTGAGAATTGGAACGTAATTTTTTAGAAGACGCGGTTGCCACATTATATTTAACAGAAACACACACATATATCCATCTTGTAGCTTTTGCGCTACGCTGGTCGACGTGATGACGGCGCCGTTGATTACGGGAAGGTGTTAACGTAGGTGGAGCGTTCAATGCAGCAGGCTGTGAGGAAGTGAAAATGGAACTCGTGAGCAGAAAAAGTGTTGTTTGGCAGTACTTTCAGTCAAAAGAAGGCCATTCAAGTCCAGCTACATGTTCAATCTGCAATGCTGATTAGTCTGGTGGTGGCGAGGACCCTAAACAATACACAACATCACCGCTGTTACAACATCTGGTATGAAACATCCGAAAGAATACGAGTTGTGCATGAAGGAATCTACAGACAGCAGCCAGAATGCAGCAACTTCAGGTACGGCAAAGGAAGGACAGTCACTGTTTACTTCATTAATGTGTTGACTGTGTTAATGGACTGAGGACGGGACGAGGACTCAGCAGAATCTTAATCAGGGGATTCGGTATATGGCCGAAGCCCAAACATCTGGATTCGGTGCATCCCTACTTTATATATAATAATAACTTCATGTTGGACACCAGAGCGGCATCACTGTGTTGAATGTATTTGTCCTGCAGGCGGCAGATGCTGGCGACTGGCGTAAGAACATCGAGGACAAAGCCGACAGGAAGAAGATGTTCGAGACTTCCTAAAGACTTTTACTTCAACTCTTTATTACATCTCACCTTTTTTTCATGGTATTGAAAAACAAACTTGTGCCATTAAATTGTTTTTTGGAATAAGGCAATTCTGTCACACTGCAGTTTCTTTCCAGACGTTGTTTGGAAGTTTGACTAACGGAGGGTTAACACATGTTCTTTTCCTTCTACTCAACCAGATAGATGTTGGCGTTGATCGGAACCTGAGATTCCATTCACACTTAAAGGGATAGTTCGGATGTTTTGAAGTGTGGTTGTATGAGCTACTTCTCAAGTCAAAAACATCTGTATCATTTTAAGTGGACGCTATGTTTAAAATATTTTCAGAGCTTTACCTTGCTGTCAGACAGCCCTTTACGACGGGGAACTGAAGCCGTTATCTCTGCTCTCTTCAAAGCCACCAGACTCCATTGACAAAAACAGTCATTTTACCTCGCAGAACACGGGAGTTGCTGCTCTACCTCTGCCTCTGTCGGTTAGTTAGTTAGTGTTATTGTGTGACTTTGGTGAATCCCAACTAACCCTAAGCTAAAGGGTTAGGGTCTTTCACTGTTGGTTTATTATTGAACCAAATCAAAAAGTAGTTTGTGTTTGAGGTAAAGTGAACAGAATCTGATCTGATTTAGTTTGAAACATTTTGGTTTTAAAGTGTTTCCAACTAACAGACTTTTTCTTTTTTATTGAACTGCTTTTAAGATTACAGATGTTCTGAAGTTCAATTTCAATTCAATGTTATTTATAGTATCAAATCATAAGTTATCTCAAGACACTTTACAGATAGAGTAGGTCTAGACCACACTCTATAATTTACAAAGACCCAACAATTCTAGTAATTTCCCCAAGAGCAAGCATTGCGACAGTGGCGAGGAAAAACTCCCTTTTAGGGAGAAACCTCGGACAGACCCAGGCTCTTGGTGGGCGGTGTCTGACGGTACCGGTTGGGGTGTGATGAACAGTGGCAATAATAGTCACAATAACGATAATGGAACAGTGACTAGAAATAGTCGTTGTAGTAGTTCATGGCACGGCAGAGCATAAAAGGGCATAGCAGGGCACAGCAGAGCGTAGCAGGACGTAGCAGGGCACGGCAGAGCGTAGCAGGACGTAGCAGGGCACAGCAGAGCGTAGCAGGGCGTAGCAGGGCGTAGCAGGGCGTAGCAGGACGTAGCAGGGCACAGCAGAGCGTAGCAGGGCGTAGCAGGGCGTAGCAGGGCGTTACAGGACGTAGCAGGGCACAGCAGAGCGTAGCAGGGCACAGCAGAGCGTAGCAGGGCGTAGCAGAGCGTAGCAGGACGTAGCAGGGCACAGCAGAGCGTAACAGGACGTAGCAGGGCACTGCAGAGCGTAGCAGGACGTAGCAGGGCACAGCAGAGCGTAGCAGGGCGTAGCAGAGCGTAGCAGGACGTAGCAGGGCGTAGCAGGGCACAGCAGAGCGTAGCAGGGCACAGCAGAGCATAGCAGAGCATAGCAGGGCACTGCAGGGCCTGAAGTGTGGTTGTATGAGCTACTTCTCCATAGTCAGTGTATTAGCTGCAGTAGATGGCAGTCGGCATGGTGGTGTTTTAAAGAGTTAGTCCAGATTGAAGGGAGCAGAGATAACGGCTTCAGTTCCACGTCGTAAAAGGGCCGTCTGACAGCAAGGTAAAGCTGTAAAAATAATCTAAATATAGTGCACACTTAAACTGATATATATGTTTTTAGGTGTCTAAAATGCGTCATCCGCCATCTACTGCAGCTCATACAGTACACTGACTACGGAGAAGTAGCTCATTCAACCACACTTCAAAACATCTGAACTATCCCTTTTAAGTCTTAGATAGAAGTAGAGACTAATTCCAAATCCGTAGAAGCTGTTTTTTAGGTTGAGAAGTCACTTAAACTTTAATTAAATGATAAATATTTCTTTGGGCACAACAGCAAATAAAAACAAATTGAGTGTTGTGTTCATGATGAACCACCAGAAGTCGGCAGAGAGCCGCTCATCTCTTCTTGCCAAATATTTTCACCAGTTGTTCATCGCATCGCATGAAGTTCTACAGACGGTGAGTAATCATTTTTCCTCTTATCACTTTACTTTTTTTGTGATCTTTGCATGCAGTTTGGTCTCCAAAACTCTTCATATCTCCCTCAAAGTTGCCTTTAAGTTACTTTAAAAAACATCCACATTCAGCCCTGCACGGGGCATCGTTAAATCTCAAAACGGTGTGCAACGTTTCAACGCATTCTCACGAACGGGGCCGTGAGATATCGTACGAAAATGTACGCACACCAAAACGCCAGCTGCTAGTTGTTTAAGCCGCGACAGAGCTTCGTGACGCCGGCTACAGACCCTCCGTTGTAACAGCGGCAGTTGGTGGTTCAGTTACCCGAAAATATGTGACTTTGAGCCGGATACAGAGCACCGCTAGCTGCTGGTTGTTTTGGCGGACATTATGGTTAAATTTAGACCACAAAACATGAGCGTTTTGCCTCGTTTTCATGAACCATTCCTTCAAAAAGCTACGAAAAGTTTAAGCACTGTAATTCGTAAGCATTCCACGTTTTTTTTGCTGTATTCACTACATTGACGGACGCTGTATAAGAACGCGCGGCTGGCCGCGTATGGAGGATGTCAGTCGGGGGTGGGTGGGTGTTAACAAACAGGACTTTTAAGCCAGAGAGCGGAGTTCGCTTCCCGGGGAAAACAAAAGACCACGATCTTTTTCCTAATCTTAAAGCTATAGTGCGTAGTTTCTGTCTCCCCCATGAGGAAACTAAGTAATGACAACAATACTGTCGGCGCGTCCACATGATACAAGTCTTCTGTGATCACGTATCTGACCCCTCCTCCACACAGTTGCTAGTAGCCAAGGAGGACACGGAGGATTAAAAACATGATGGACTCTTCAGAAGAGGTCATTATCTTCACTCGAGTTTCTGCACACGAAAGTCGCCGGACGCCACAATCTTCTGAACATAGTCATAGTGAGAAATACCGAGAGAGTTGTAGGGCATCAGCCATGATTATCAGCCAGCATCCACACTCAATCCACCTTCATGCCTGAATTGCTGATGGGGAAAAGACTGGATTTAGCTATTAGAAAGTCTGTCTCTGTCCCTCTCTGTGTGTGACAATGGTTCTACACCAGCTGTCTGGCTTGGTCTTACTCTGATAAGCCTTAAATTGGTCCACAGAAGTGTCTTTTTCAAGATTAGTTTTTGGAGCTGAGAGTCTTAATTAGCTTTGTAGCAACTCATTTGGCAACGGCTTGAATGTAACGGACGTTCATTAATATCAAAAAGTTACGCACTAAAGCTTTAACTATTCCTTTTGGAGCCTAATCTTAACTTTTGTCGGAATCTGACAAATTATGCCGAATTTTTAACGACTTTTTAAGCGATTCCACTGTCTCAGACAAATGTCAAATATGAGAAATCGTCTCAATCGTTTGGTCTTTTTCACGTCAGACCATAGCAAACATGTTTGATGTTATCGTAAGTTTGAAGTCTCAGGGACATGATGACAGATTGTCTTTAGACAGGAGAGGGTGTCAGACTTTAGTCTTTTCAGAGTCTTTTTAGAGTCTTCTGCTGGGCATTAGATGTATACCAGTTTTTTAAAGATTCTTCTTAAAAAACACCAACTTTTGGCAGATAATCCACCTGATTTGTGTGTGACTTTAGTTTAAATCCTCCTGCTGGGTGTGACTGTTCTCACCCCGGAGCTGCTAAGCCGCTGCTGTAAAGTGAAGTGAAGTGAATATGTGAGCATTAATTGCTGTTGTGTAACAATCGTCGGCCCGTCTCCCTTCGCCGGTCTCTGAGGGGAGGGAACCTGATAGCGAGTGTTTGGCGTGCACCCCGTGGGACATTTAGTTTTTTTCTTTCCTGGCGGCAGAAATTTACGATGTTCCTGGGAGAGTTGAAGTGGTATTTCTGGAGCCTGGCGGCCCAGTGGTCTGACTCCGCTACCATAAAGAGGGCTGAGTTTTGTGCTGAGCGAGCGCCTCACACCTTATATACCCTCTTTAATCTTTAGTGTTTCGGCCCCTCTTCGTCTTCCTCCTCCTCCAGTCACGTTCAGTGTAGGTGAGAGTCTCCGCAGATCGGCTTCGTCTCGCTCCTGCAGGGAACAAAACGCACACGCAGAGGTTTCGGGGCAACAGGTGCGGACTTTAGGGTTTTGCTTTTTTAACAGGATTTGACTTAAAGGTGCTGCTGCAGGTGTGACCTCT
>NC_135862.1:2982271-2997271 GCF_031162955.1 Sander vitreus
TTAACATTAGTAATTAAACAGCTAATGTAAGTTGAAACTGCCTGCGAGCTTCTCCTATCGCTACTACGGAGCCAAAAACGTCTGCTACGGAGCCATAACGTGAGCTACAAGGTAATGGAGCCTTTTATACATTGTTGTGTTTCTTTAGAAATAAACAACGGACAAATAGAGTCTTTAAACGCTTCAGATGTAAAGTTATTTGCTGTCAAAATGAATGGCAGTCAATGGGATGCTAACGGGGGGTGATGGCTTGGTAGCATCAAAGTGGCGCCATAGGAGGTTCGCGTTGTGGAGAGAGACTTACCCCCTTGGTCGTGAGGCAGCGTGTGAATGTGCTGGCCGACCAGTAGTTATCTGTCCGTGAATCTGGGGGGCGGAGCTTCTGAAGGGCGGGTTGTATTTGTTTGGCAGTTGAGTCAAATATTAACAATCTTTGTGCGGCATCGCTTACTGCACCGTTAGTCTATATCCATGATGTTTCACTTCCGGGATTGTTTAGGTGGCACCGGATATTCGTCCGGATGTCCGTCCCCTTCCTCTGTCTCTGTGTTGGCGTTCTAACCTCCGGTGGATTTGTGAGGACTATGGTTGACTGCTCCTCAGATCTCTGCAGGGTAAATCCAGACAGCTAGCTAGACTATCTGTCCAATCTGAGTTTTCTGTTGCACGACTAAAACTACTTTTGAACGTCCACATGTTCCACCAAAACAAGTTCCTTCCTGAGACTATTTAGCAGAGGCACCGTGGCTCCGTCCGGCGCTTAGCACCGCCCAAGACGATTGTGATTGGTTTAAAGAAATGCCGATAAACCAGAGCACATTGTTCTCCCATCCCAGAATGCTGTGTGGACTAACCAGACCCTCCTCCGCAGCGCTGTGGAGGAAGGTCTGGCAATGCGAGACTACTGTACATTTTAAGAATTATTTTTTGGGCATTTTTGTCTTGAATCAACCGGTCAGCATGAAAGGGGAGAGAGAAAACCCTGGGCCTCTGCGTCGAGAAATAAACCTCTTCATACGGCCCCGCGCTCTACCAACTGAGCTACCCGGGCGCCCAGACTACTGCACCTTTAACACACATTTGTTTGTTTGTTTGTTTGTTTGTTTGTTTGTTTGTTTTGTGGACTGACAGGAGTTTTGCAAAAAGCTACACCAGGCTATTGACAAGGTGGACGAGGCGAGGTACGACGCTGAGGCCAAAGTTAAGAAGACGGATGCAGAGGTGAGACGGGATGTTCTCAGGTCATCGTGTAGGTCTTTGCATGCTGGATGCCGTTTCCATCAAGAACATTGTTAAAGGTACACTGTGTACACTCTAATGGCTGAGAGGGACATAGAGCACTAGCCTACCTGTCTAGCTAATCCACAACGCGTTTTCGTTCAGAGCCAGCGTCACGTGACTGAAACCAGCTGAAACGGAGAAGGAGATCAGTGAGAGGAGCTTGTCACAAGCCTGCACTGCACTTCATAATGGAGGATCATACTTATGCCCAAGCCACAAAAAGCGAAAATTGGAAGACATGTTGTCATAGCTTCTTGGTACATAACGGCTACCGTAGTTGCAACACGCATTTGAAAAAGCGAGGCGCTGGAGAGCACTATTCGTTTGAATACAAAATACAATTTCACCGCTAGACGGGAGAAGTTCCTACACAGTGGACCTGAAAGATGTCAAGAGTGAACAAGAGAATCACTGTTCAATTCACAGTTTCAGGTTTTTCATGTTGTTTTACCATAGATGTGTAAAGGCATTCAATTCAGTCTCTTTTTTGTAGTTTGTTGATGCTTTTTTGGACACATTTGAAGCTTTTCTGACACCTTTTCTGAAGCTTTCTGTTCTTTAGTGACACATTCCATGCGTTTATTGAACACTTTTGACGTTTTTTTTCCGACACTATTTATTTTCGTGTTTTTAAACAACACAGGAAAAATCTGTAAAATATAACTGAATAATGCACTTTTTTTCTAAAGTTCACTTAAGGTAAAAGTATGTACAAACTCGTGATGTTTTTCTGCCTCCAGATTGAAGATCTGAAGCTGAAGGTGGTGGATCTGGCTGGAGTGAAGAAACCCGCCCTGAAGAAAGTGCGCATGTCGGCTGACGCCATGCTGAAGGCTCTGCTGGGAGGACAACACAAGGTGACCATGGACCTGAGGTCCAACCTGAAGCAGGTCAAGAAGGAGGTCAAAGAGGAGGTGAGACACATCGATCCCAGAGGAGTCAGTAGAAGCTTGTAATGTAAACTTACCTTTTGAAATGCAATGGAGTATAACGTAGAATGAAATGGAAATAGAAAGTACAAATGCTTTAAACTGTGGTTGAATGGGGCGACGCCTGCGAGCTAGTTCAGGCAGGTGACTCGAGCTGCACCGCTATATACACATGTGACACGTTTCACACTCCGTATTATTTACCAAACACACCACATTAATTTGTCTGTTTATATATATATATATATATATATTTGCGTGTTGGGAGTGAGAACTGGTTGTCCTATTTGAGGTGATCCTGCTAACGTTGATGTTTTTGTGTAAATGAGTCTGTTTTCTTGTTCTCTGCAGACGGTAGATGCGGGCGACTGGCGTAAGAACGTTGAGGGTAAGGCCGACAGGAAGAAGATGTTCGAGACTTCCTAAAAACCTTCCGACGGACGATGGAGGGGGAAACGTCTCTGACCGAGGTCTGGGTGACTCAAAGTGTCTCTGTGTTCCTGATGGACGACGGCAGTTTAGACAGTTTTTTGTTATTTTTTAATTGTTTTTGTGATACCCCGAGATACTTAACTGACACCAAGTAACGGCAACATGTACTCAGTTAAAACGTTAAAAACATAATTTCAAAATGTACAGGTTTTCATGAAATCATTAGAAATAAATGTTTTGAAATCAGGAACCATTTGTTTGTTACATTTATCTGCATTTTAATCGTTCTTTGTTTTGTTTTTACACCAAACTGACACTTAGATTTACGTTTTTTACACACGGAGATATTTAGACTTCAGGAAACTCAAAAATGCAGTTTTTTTTCAGCTTAATTTAACTTTCTGTTCAAAATATGATGCAGAAGAGTCATCAGTCTCTCATACGAGTGAAATAAGAACTTTTATGCCTCTTCGATTACGTTGAAAGCTTCAGAAACAAATCTAGTACATAGCCCTGTCTCCTAAAACTTACGTTCCCATTGAGGGAAACTGCATTCTCAATTACGTTTTGGGGAAAACATATTTTTCCGGATTACTTTTATTTTGGACGTATCATAAATATTTTTCTAACAAACACGGGACTTTCACCCAGGAGACCGCTGTTCGTGTCCTGTGTGAAACCAAAAGTCAACGTTGACCTGCTTACGTAACCGTGATCTTATCCTGAACCTAACAGTGTAGTTTTGTTTCGATTCACAACCACACGTTTAAATCAGCAACCGTTTCACAACGTGCGCCTGTCGCTGGTGAATATGTTTTCCTCGAAACAGAATTGAGAATATACAGTCATGTGAACAAAGTAGGACACCCATGCTAAAGTTGACTAAAAAGAGGAATAAAAAAATCATTTTTAGGAAATTGATCTTAATGCCTTAATTAAAAAAATATGAAAAATCCAACCTTTAAGGACACCAATTGTCTTTGTGAATGAATAATGTATCGTAAATAAATAAATGTTCTTCCTTAAAATACAGGGGGCATAAGTCAGTACACCCCTATGTTAAATTCCCATAGAGGCAGGCAGACTTTTATTTTGAAAGGCCAGTTATTTCATGGATCCAGGATACTATGATCCTGATAATGTTCCCTTGGTCCCCACATCATCACATACCCTTCACCATACCTAGAGATTGGCATGGTTGTATGTTGGTTAGCCTAATAGCTGGTTTGATTTGCATTGAGAGATGATCTTATGGAACAGTACGGTGTTGTGGGTTTTTGTGTCTCTTAGTAGTCATGTTGCGTCTCTCTTTGGTCATTTTTTTGGGTCTCTGTGGTCATTTAGTGTCTTTTTGTAGTCAGTTTGTGTCTCTTTGTGGTAGTTTTGCGTCTCTTTTTCACATCATGTTGGACCGTTATCATATCACCATATCTGTGTCTAAAACGTTGGAAAAGCTAGAGCAGATAATAAATAAATAACACTCAAAAAGCTCAAATACAAAACGTAAAGCTAAAGAAGTCCACTGGGGACAAACTGCGATTATTAGATCTTAATTTTTTTTGTTACATTCATTCAGCTTAGGTGCTGCCCAAAACTGCTCAGGTGTTGCACCTAAACCTAATAATGGCAGGAAAACCCTGGAGTTGTTGCTGGGTCCATTGCTCAATTCAACAGATCTGGCTTACCCGTTATGCAGATGATATACTCCTAAATTATAGCGTATGACTTTTTATCGCCGTGTAATCCTAAAAGAAGACTTTATTTTGGCTGTTATTTAACTTTACTAGCTCTTCTCTGAACTAAGTTAAATGAACTAAAGTAAGATGTTAAGATGTGTAACGTTAGCCTCCTGTTTGGGTAAAAAAAACTCAAGGTGGAGTCGATATTTTCAGAGCAACGGAACTTCGGAGCAGTGGTCTTTAGTTTGGTTGAGCCGTCGGACTAATGAGGGACATTTTCCAGACTATTGGGGTTTTCAGAATAATGGGCCGTCGGACCAATGACATGGCACCCATGTTGTGTTCTGTCTGTACACAAACGGAAACGTCAAAACCCTAACCCAAAATAGTTATAATACATGAATTGATCTTTAGATAGAGCAAGGCTAGCTGTATTCCCCTGCTTCCTTACTGTCCTTATGCCAAGCTAGGCTAACTGTACAAACACACAGATATTAGATTGATACCCATCTACTCATCTCACTCTCTTATTTCCCAAAAAATGAACAATCCCTTTTAAAGACAACAGAATAAGGGAAATTTAAAAAAAAAACAAAAAACTGCAACACCTATTCTAGAAAGCACTTAAAACAGCTGATTGAGTTGAGTTTGTATCTCCAATAACACGGATAAAATGGAGGAGTATTTCCATTTGATGTGACATACCAGTGGTTAAAAACGTCTTTGTGTTGATATTAAAGATATTGCTTCAACAACAACAACATTAAACCTACTTAAGGGGTATTTTCAGGTGGAAATCCATAAGAAGGGCTCATTTTGAAGCTATTTTAATGACTTCTGGTTCAACTTTCGAGACTTAAGAAGTTAAATAGTGACAGAATGGCCTGAGTTTGTCCAGTTTATGTTTTACATTTTCACCCCCACCCCCCAAGTGAATCTGCATCTTGAAGCTCGAAGTCATCTCCCAGGGAGGGAGGGCTGCAGAGCGAGGCTGCGTCGAGTGTATTTCAGGAGCTCGCTGGCCTATTGGTCTGCCTGGGAATCCATTTCCATAAAGAGGATCTGGGCATTTTGCTGAGGCATCGCAACCCACCATATATACCGTATTTCATTTTTCACTGTGTGACTTTGGCAGTGTTTCTTTTCTTCCACAAGTGTGTGGTGGTCCTCCTCTTCTTCTTTTCCTCGTCTCGATAGGTGAGAAATCTTTACTTTGTCTCTGTTCTTTCAGCCTCTGTGAGCTTCTCTAAGAGAAGCATCTTTTATTTTCCACCAGAGAAGTTCAGAGCAGCCTCACATCAACCAGACTCTGTTTCTAAAAAATAAAACGGAGAATCATAGCCGTCCGTCTCCCCACCTTTGAACCTTCCTGGCACCCTGAACTCGCTTTCTGCATGTTTGCTGGCGACATTTGACCTTTTTCTGACAAACTTAAATTTATGGGACCCGTTCAGCTGCACTGTGTCGTGTTTTATGGTCTTGGAGCTCGGTGTGAAAAACTCACTGCAACCCAACAACGTCTTTAACCTGTCACACTAAAATACCAACGTGTCATGATGATCTCTGAATTATTGCTTAAATGTAATGCTTTAAAAGAGGTTAATTTGTTTTATTAAAGAGAGCAAATTTTGTGCCACTTTTTTTTTAGTGCAGTTCATGTCAAAATGTTCTTTATTGGTTGTATTTCAAGATAACAACTGGTCTTTAATTGTCAGTTAATTGGTCATTAAAACAGATATAAGTTCATTATTTATTCGTCTCAGTGTCTGCAGGATCGAGCAGCTGGTTGGTTTCTTATTTCTAGCATCACAGCTTCTAGATTTCTGAAATTTAAACCCAGAAAAAATGGAAATCATACTTTTTAAGGTGGTAAATGTAAGCCTGTCGTTCCTGATAAGTCACTGTCAAACATTTAAGTATTAAAGGAAGCCAAAATTGATTAATTTAAGACCATTCAACCTGAGTCTGAGTTTGATCAAGCAGCTGGTTAACTTTATTTCTAGCAGCAAAAGCTTCGACATTTCTGAAATTTAAACTCTGAAAAAAATGGAAATTATACTTTTAAAGGTAATAAATTAAAGCCTGTCGGTCCTGACAAGTCACTGTAAAGTAGTAAGTATGCAAGGAAATCAAAAAGAACTTGATTTATTTGGGGATCATTCCACCTGATTTGGAGTTTATATTTTAACATTCAAAGTGATTATACATATATACATAATGATATAACACTTTAATACTTAATTTAACCCTTCACCCGATCCGGCCGTAAACCCGCCGAGGCGCGAAACCCGATCCCGACCGTCCCAGTTTAGTTTCCGTCGACGACGCTGCTCTTCAGCTGTGGCCTCAGATCGCGTTACGGCACAAATATTCCCGACCTTCCGTCATCGCCACAGAAAATGCTGATCTCAGAGACACTCACACTGACATCCTGATCTGAGCAACTACCAGCAGTGGAAGAAGAAGTATCCAGATCCTTTTACTACAGTAAAAGTAGCCTACTAATACCACACTGTAAAAATACTCTACTACAAGTAAAAGTCCTGCATTGAAAATGTTACTTAAGTAAAAGTATGTTAAGTATCATCAGGAAAAATGTGCTTATAGTATTAAAAGTAAAAGTGCTCGATGCAGAACAATCCTCACATTTTAGAAACTGGAAACGATCTGTACAGTTGCGTGTTTAACGGTCTGAGGACTAAAGACGCACCGGCGATGTTTGACAACACTCCTACTTAAAGAGCAATATTACAAAATGTCATTTTCGACATTTATATACTATTACGATACTTTTGTGAACCCAAAACTTTTGTAAACAGGGACATGTTCCCCCCACTTTTCAATATCCCGTTTGTTGTGTCCCCTTCACTTTCAAATTTGTTTGATATTATTTTATATATTATTTAGGACCCCAGATCCCCTGTTTTGTGTGTGTGTGTGTGTTTGTGTGTGTATATGTGTGTGTTTGTGTATGTTTGTGTGTGTGCGTGTGTGTGTTTGTGTGTGTGTGTGTATGTGTGTGTGTGTACGTATGTGTATGTTTGTGTGTGCGTGTGTGTGTGTGTGTGTGTGTCCCACTTCTCAAACCAAAGTAACACCCTGGGGCATCACAAACAAACGGGGATCAGTTACATGCAAAAACCTTAAAAAGACGATATCTAAAAATGCCCTTAGACCTCGGAGGGTTAATGGTCTAATCATGTCAGCTGGACCTGTATGCCGTTATATTGTTGTCTAGTTATAACAGTTATCCATTTATAATAAAACATCAGATTTTATAAACTACATGTGTTTTGTGTGTAGTAATCTTAATGTGTAAAGTAACTAGTAACTAAAGCTGTAACAGATGAATGTAGTGGAGTAAAAAGTACAATATTTCTCTCTGAAATGTAGCGGAGTAGAAGTAGAAAGTAGCACGAAAAGAAAAGACTGAAGTAAAGTACAAGTACCTCAACATTTGGACAGTACAGTACTGGAGTAAATGTACGGGCTTCAGCCTAGGTCAGAAAACTCCACTTAATGGTTTCTAATGTCTGTTCTGTTGTGTGTCTTCACTCAGGTTGTGACGCGCAAAAACCGCCAAGATGTCTGAGTAAGTGTGAACAACTTCCACCACAAGAAAGCAACATTGGTGACAAGTTTGCAGTTTATTTTGACAACATAATCCTGAAACTAGGACAGAAATCTGCTTTATTTCAGGATACTGACTCAAAATTCATTTAAAAAAAGCTAAACTGCATTTGGGAAAATGTCATAATATCTTTCATCATTTACTTGTAAGAAAAGCATGACTAGTTTATGATAATGTTGTTCTGACTTCCTCCCAAACAGGAAAAAGATGACTTCGAGCCGCAGGCATCACCTGAAGGTAACTCAACAAACCTTAACTTAAACAGTCTGTGTCCAAAATAATTAAAGGGGCATTTCTTAAATTCCTGGATAAAAACTAAGGTTTTTCCGAGGCTTGTCTTGAACATATTTGCTATAAACATGTAAGTTTTGATAGCTTTAAGGACAATTCCAGCGCAAAATGAACCTAGGGGTTAATAACAATGTACAGAGTCGACCGTTCTCTGGGATCTGTTTTCATGCTAATCTAATGTGTCTCTAGCTTGAAACAAGCTAGCGTAAACCGGTGATTAGCTGCTAACGCTAGCTTTCGGGGCAGAGGGTAAATCTCTATTTCTACACCACTAACAAGGCTCAAAATATCACCACACTTCCACGGCAGCATAATGAGGGTCCCTACATGTAAACAGAAGCATTGAGAACTTTGTAAGTGTACAGATAGATTATTAAAAAGATAGATTATAAAGACAGTACCATTCGGTATACAGGCAGGCGCCATCTTGAAAAACAGTCATGATGTAGATCTATTTTTTTTTTAGAAAAAAGGTTCAGTAATATCCTAAAATAGCGTGATCGTCTTAAGCAAATGTAATGAAACTAGAGCATTTGTTGGGCACTATTTTCAGCAGCGGATGAATACACATTTAGTGTTTATCCGTTTAACTTCTCAGCATTTCAGATCACGTTTAACCCTTGTGCTGTCTTCCTGTCGACCTGCAACTTTTTGTTTTCCTGGGTCAACATTTAAAATGAAAATAATTTTCAACGTTTTGGTCGTCTTTTTCGACACTTTTGTCCGTTTTCCCGACGTTTTGGTCACGTTTTTCTAAGTTTTTTGTCACTTTTTCTGATGTTTTTGTTGATTTTTTTGGCGTTTTTCTTTTTTTTTTTTCACGAATATGACAATGGGACAAATATTTACTTTTTTGTCACCTTTTTTCCAACGTTCTTTTATCAATTGTTTTTCAAATGCTATAAAATCGAATAAAAAACCCAAATTCAATAAAAGTAGTGAACTGATCATTTATTTTACTTGTGAAGAGCGTTGTAGGGAACCATCCACATTACTTTTAATGTGGATTTTAACTTGTTTTGACAGAAACCCAAATTTCTGATGTAGAAACTTTTTGAAAATGGGTCAAACAGGAGGGTTCAGGTGTCCTACCCGTAGGCTTAATTGGTTTGTGATTCTGCCTCTGACTTCTTGGGCCCTATTTTGCACCCGGCGCAGCGCAAAGCCCGACGCAAGTGTCTTTGCTAGTTTAAGACCGACGCAGTTGTCAGTTTCCCGTCCAGCGCCCGCGTTGTTTAAATAGCAAATGCACCTGCACCCATCTGTGGCCCATGGGCGTGCTGGTCTTACAGGGAGGTGTGTTCAGGTGCATTCTGGGTGTGCTGGTCTTACAGGGAGGTGTGTTCAGGTGCATTCTGGGCGTGCTGGTCTTACAGGGAGGTGTGTTCAGGTGCATTCTGGGCGTGCTGGTCTTACAGGGAGGTGTGTTCAGGTGCATTCTGGGTGTGCTGGTCTTACAGGGAGGTGTGTTCAGGTGCATTCTGGGCGTGCTGGTCTTACAGGGAGGTGTGTTCAGGTGCATGCTCTGGTCTTACAAGGAGGTGTGTTCAGGTGCGTGCTGGTCTTACAGGGAGGTGTGTTCAGGTGCATTCTGGGTGTGCTGGTCTTACAGGGAGGTGTGTTCAGGTGCGTTCTGGTCTTACAAGGAGGTGTGTTCAGGTGCATTCTGGGCGTGCTGGTCTTACAGGGAGGTGTGTTCAGGTGCATTCTGGGCATGCTGGTCTTACAGGGAGGTGTGTTTAGGTGCATTCTGGGCGTGCTGGTCTTACAGGGAGGTGTGTTCAGGTGCATTCTGGGCGTGCTGGTCTTACAGGGAGGTGTGTTCAGGTGCATTCTGGGTGTGCTGGTCTTACAGGGAGGTGTGTTCAGGTGCGTTCTGGTCTTACAAGGAGGTGTGTTCAGGTGCATTCTGGGTGTGCTGGTCTTACAGGGAGGTGTGTTCAGGTGCGTTCTGGGCGTGCTGGTCTCAGCAGGGAGGTGTGCTGTTCACTGGGTGCGTGTCTGGTCTTACAGGGAGGTGTGTTCAGGTGCATTCTGGGTGTGCTGGTCTTACAGGAGGTGTGTGTTCAGGTGCATTCTGGGTGATCGTCTGGTCTTACAGGGAGGTGTGTTCAGGTGCGTTCTGGTCTTACAAGGAGGTGTGTTCAGGTGCATTCTGGGCGTGCTGGTCTTACAGGGAGGTGTGTTCAGGTGCATTCTGGGCATGCTGGTCTTACAGGGAGGTGTGTTTAGGTGCATTCTGGGCGTGCTGGTCTTACAGGGAGGTGTGTTCAGGTGCATTCTGGGCGTGCTGGTCTTACAGGGAGGTGTGTTCAGGTGCATTCTGGGTGTATTGCTATCTTGAGGCAGCGGGAAGTGATCGCGCCATTGACCAACAAAAACCTGGTCTAAAGTCAATAACGCAGCATTTCATTGTTATTTTAACAGAGCATTAGTAAAATGCTCCTAGGCTCATGCACAGCGCGTGCACACTATGCTTGTTACACACACAGGGACGCACAGCAGCACACACACATGCAGAAGATTACAGATACAAATATTACGGTGCAAATCCTCCATCATAACAGCGATGCTCCAAGGTCCAAACGCGCCTGTCTTTTAAAGGGAATGGGAGATGATCTCTGATTGGTTGATTGCATGTTACGCCCAAAACACACCTCTGATTAATGAAGACACTAAGTTCAACCCTTTAGAACCATGCGCCCGGCACACGGACACTTTTTTCCACCGTCAAACTAGCAGAAGTGGATTCGAACATTGAAAAAAGTGACAAAAATGTCGTGAAAAAAGCGTCAAAACGTGGGGAAAAAACAAAAACTTCAAATAAAGTGCAGAAGAAATTGACGAAGACATCGAAAAAAGTGACAAAAGTGATGTAAAAGCTTGAAAAATGCAGGGAAAGTGTAAAAAAAAAGTGTCAAAAACATCAGGAAAAGTGACAAAAGGGTTTAAAAACAAAAACCGACCAAAGCTATAGTTATAAAAACAAAAGTTGTAATTTTAAATTTTGACCCAGAAAAATGAAAATCTGCGTGATCGACAGGAAGACAACACAAGGCTTCATTGGTTTGTGATTGTGAATGTGACTTGTTGAGTTCCCAGCATCAGATCTCGGTGTTTAAAACATCTTCCTGTTGTTCCTCCTGCAGAGTCTGATCCTGTCGATCGCTGCAGGCTGGCTGGAGCAGGAGAAGAAGGACAACATCGCGGCCAAGGAGGCCTACATGTCCGAGAACTGTCCCGCACCATCCATGAGCGGAGACCAGGCCGCCCTCATGGTGAGACCTCCCCCCCCACACACACACACACACACACACACTCGTTCAATAGTCAATAATTGTCAAACTGGGAGAAACAGGTCCAGAAAGTTCAATGAGAGATAGAGAGATAGATAGGTATTAGTACTTTTACTGAAGTGAAGGCTCTGAATACTTCTTCCACTGCTGCATATACATTACTCATAATATAAATACACATATTACCCATGGTATAAATAAATAAATATAAAAATAGAAAGATAGGGAGCGTTGACCACTGAAATGAATACTATAAGCTATAAACTTACTTTACATTTCAATTGGATGTCACTGCAGAGGCGTTTGGGAACCGGAGGCGTTGAGAAAGTGGGCGATCACTGTTGAGCTCCATATGTCCACCTGTAAGGGATCTAACATTGCGATTGTGTGTGTTTGCGTGTCGGCAGGAAATCTGCAAGAAGCTGCACGCCCAGATCGAGAAGATTGATGAGGAGAGGTACGACGTCGAGGCCAAAGTGCTGAAGTCCGACAAAGAGGTAAACGCCATTAACAGCCAGGACACTTTACAGATAGAGTAGGTCTAGACGACACTTAAAAATGTACAGAGACCCAACAATTCTGATACAGATATACAGATATTCAGATATACAGATATACAGACATACAGAGACACTGATACAGATATACAGATATACAGAGACACTGGTACAGATATACAAATATTCAGATATACAGATATACAGGGACACTGATACAGATATACAGATATACAGAGACACAGATATACAGAGACACAGATATACAGAGACACAGATATACAGAGACACAGATATACATATATACAGATATACAGAGACACAGATATTCAGATATACAGATATACAGACATACAGAGACACTGATACAGATATACAGATATTCAGATATACAGATATACAGAGACACTGGTACAGATATACAAATATTCAGATATACAGATATACAGGGACACTGATACAGATATACAGATATACAGAGACACAGATATACAGAGACACATATATACATATATACAGATATACAGAGACACAGATATACAGAGACACTGATACAGATATACAGATATACAGAGACACAGATACAGAGACACAGATACAGAGACACTGATACAGATATACAGAGACACAGATACAGAGACACTGATACAGATATACAGATACAGTGATACAGAAATACAGAGACACTGATACAGATATTCAGAAATATGATTCATAATAATTATAGCAGTTGGTATGACGAACAATGGCAGTTATAGTACCAATAAAGATAATAGAAGTATAATGAAAAACTATTCCTCATCACAGATTGAAGACCTGAAAATCAAAGTGGTGGATCTGGCCGGAGTGAAGAAACCCGCCCTGAAGAAAGTGCGTATGTCCGCTGACACCATGCTGAAGGCTCTGCTGGGCTCCAAACACACGGTCAACATGGACCTCAGGGCCAACCTGAAGCAGGTCAAGAAGGAGGTCAAAGAGGAGGTGAGTTCACCGTATTATTTTAGTCGTTTAGCAACCTTAGGAGCACTGCTCAACCAATGGCACACTGGCAATACGTTCGCAAGAGAGTTGTTGGAAATGTTCCAATCCACATGCCAAATGACCTCTTAGTTAGTTAGTTTGGTTTACACCCCATCCACATTCGGCAAAGACCCGCCTTACAGTGCTATAAACGTAAATATGAGTCATAACTGCTATTGGAACAAACGACTAAAGGATTTTTCACTTGGCCTGCATAGTCGCATGGATCCGCAGGGTCTCATTACACTCCTCACGTGAACAGACAGCTGACAGAGATTAGCTGACTGTGATATCGTATATAAGAGTGCTGATCGAGTCTGTCCGAGCCCGGCCCGCGTCCGACAGGCATTACGATATTTCTGTCCGAGCCCGACCCGAGCCTGTCACAGTTAAAATCAAATTTTTTTTGTCTCATACTAATAACACATGTCCGTTTGTTTGTGTGGAAAGCTTTTATTAAGCAGCTGTAGGAAGGCATTCAGAAATGTCAACAGATGAGCGTATCAGCGCACACACACGGGGCAACAAGCGCACGTTAACACAGGCGCGCACAAGAGGCCCAATCATTTCGCGCTGATGTGACCGAGCCCGACCCGAACCCGAAAATCATTTCTAAATTTCTGTCCGAACCATATCCGTCCTGCATATCCATCCTCCATCATATATCCCTAATCACAGGTCGATTTATAACAAATAGTGGTAATAGTCTTTCCTAACCACAGACTGTTATTGTTGATAGCTAAAGTTAGCTAAATTAGCATTGTCATAATTACAGACGTTCCCCAATAAATCCAGTCTTGTGCCGATGCTCTGACAAGCAGAAGCCCCGCTGTCTAGAAAACAGTTTTATATTTTAGTGAACTCACAAACAGAACAATCGGTCTCTTGTTCGTTGATTAGCGCTGCGCGTCATTTGCGTAGGGAAAAGTTCAACACAATTCAACTCTTGCGTCAGGCGCACGTGTGTGAGACAAGCACGAACGCGACAGTTTCACAGGATTGCGCCCGCTTTTCGCGTCAACAGTCTGTAATTAAGTGTTTCTTTGTTCTCCTCTACAGCCGCTTGAAGCTGCGGGCGACTGGCGTAAGAACGTGGAAGGAAAGGCTGACAGGAAGAAGATGTTCGAGACTTCCTAAACGTATCGCTGCTGTCTTTTTTGTTTGTTTATATGAACTCCACGTGTCTTATATGTGTTGGTTGGTTTCATGTTTCGGGTTAGCATGTCTGAGAGAAGTCGCCCTGCAGGAAAAGTTGAAGCTTTTTGAGGATTTGAACTGTATTTGTTTGGATGGCATTTTGTTTCTCTGGAGCCATTGGGGGGGGGGGGGGGGGAGGAAGTTCCCACATCAACACACAACACCAAGTCTTAAAACTCCACACATTCAGGGAAACATTCACACAAACTGAACCACGTTGAAGAAACAATAAAGTCAAATGTGGAAGAAAATGAGTGTGGATTTGTTTTTATTTTTATTGTTGTGTCTTCATTTGCCTTGTTTGTATTTTGCAGAACCAACACAACCCGGTCTCACGCCAGTTCGTAAATAGTCACGTTATTTTTATTTATTGATACGTGTACAGGTCACAATTTTCTCGTTTATTTCGTGTACAGGTCACGAATTTCGACCGTTACCATTTCACAAACTGCCATAGGGAAATTAAACGCCACACGCCGGCGACAACAACAGGGCGGACCGGCGGAACGCCACACGGGGCCACAACGGGGAAATTAAACGCCACACGCCGGCGACAACAACAGGGCGGACCGACGGAATGCCACACGGGGCCACAACGGGGAAATTAAACGCCACACGCCCGCGACAACAACGGGACGGACCACCACACGGGGATGCGGTTCCCGGGCGCAGGGACACGCTCCGCGTTCTCTGTGGCACGCAACAACGGGGACATGAAACGCCACACGCCGGCCACAACAACGGGAC
>NC_135862.1:3002271-3094771 GCF_031162955.1 Sander vitreus
CACACTTGTTGTCACACCAGGATTGCAGGGCTGTAGTCAAGACCACCTTTGTCGAGTCCAAGACCAAGTCAAGACCGAGTCCAAAGGGGTTAGAGTCCAAGACAAGACCGAGTTCAAAAAGGTTCAAGTCTGAGTCAAGACTGAGGCCAGGACAGAAAAAATAATGGCCAGTATCTCCGGGAAAAAAAGACAAAAACAATGAAAACAAGTGACAAAAACGTGGAAAAAAAGCTAGAGGGCGACGTCACTATAAACGTAGTCTATATCAAAGACGTTCCACTTCCGGATGTCCATCACCTTCCTCTTTCTTTGACTATGGTTAACTGCTCCTCTGATCTCTGCAGGGTAAATCCAGACAGCTAGCTAGACTATCTGTCCAATCGGAGTTTTCTGTTGCACGACTAAAACTACTTTTAAACGTACACACGTTCCACCAAAACAAGTTCCTTCCAGAGGCTATTTAGCAGAGGCACTGTGGCTCCGTCTGGCGCTTAGATGATTGTGATTGGTGTAAAGAAATGCCAATAAACCAGAGCACGTTTTTCTCCCATCCCAGAATGCTGTGTGGACTAGCCAGACCTTCCTCCGCAGTGCTATGGAGGAAGGTCTGGCAATTCCACACTACCAGGCTCTTGAACGCAACCCAACCTGCTCCAGTCCTTTTGGTTCCTGCAGGTTGGACTTCAGGACCTGGGCTGCTTCTCGGGGCTGGCTCTCACTTCCCTTAAACTGAATCCTCGGTTCCTCCACTCGCTTCCTTTTCCTCGCGTCCTAGTCCGTCCCACCGAGGAAGAGACGAGAACGACGAAAAAGGTGACAAAAACGTTGACAATAGCGATAACAGCGCAGAAAAAGGCAACAAAAACATCGGAAAGTACATTGTACTTAAGTACAGTACTTGAGTATATATTTAGTCACATTCCACCAATGCAGGTGGGTAGGATCACAACAAGTCCTCAAAAACATCCGATGATATCTGTTGTTTATTCCTGCCCTCTATTAATTAACCCTTGTGTTGTCTTCAGGGCTTTAAATTAACATCCGCCAACCCGCCAAATGCCGGTAAAAATGATCTTTTGCGGGTAACATCGTAAAGTTACTGAAAGCAGCAAACAACTCCGCGTCTGTTTAAATCGGCAGGGTGCAGAAATGTTATAGGTTGGTCTGTTTTCCGCCAAGAAATTTGGTTTTTCTTGCGTGTGTTTAGCTTGGAAACGTTATCTTTATCTGGCAACACTGCTCGTAGTACTAATCCTAATCCTACATTTCCCATGAACACTATGTTGTGATGTCTAGTCTAGCGTGCGGTATCGATGAACTTGTGTTGTGTGTGTTGTGTAGTTTGTGATTGAATCATTTATACATTCATTTATTCATATTTCACACATGTACGTTTTGTGTGTCTCATCCTGCTTTAGCTCACTCTGCAGGAATGCACCGTTCCTGCTCTCTGCTGCTTTAATGAGGCCGCATTCCTCCACCTGAACGTGGGATCTCCGCTGCATTACTCCGGCGGCTTTAAAAGAACTACGCTGCCATAAAAAGCTGTCAGGACTAAAGCTCATGAAATCCTGCGACTGGTGGAGCGTGAAGGACAGAGAGCGATACGCAAATACAGCTTTTAGTTTTACTGTTCTCCGTTCTCCAGGTTATGGGTGTTTGTTCTTCTGTCGGAGCAGAAAAATCATTCACGTTTCCACGATGGCAACTGAATGTTTAAGAGCAGGAGGACAGGATGTGAGAGGAGTACATTTGTAAAGTGAACTGAAGAACACTTCTACACAGGAGGATTTCAATTTTCAAGATTCCTTTATGTGTCAGTTTTAGGCACCACATGTTTGTGTATAATTATTTGTCAGGATTGCAGAAAACCTCTCTAGTCCTTCTTAAATCTGCATGGGAGAATGACTTGGGTCTGGTTATATCAGAGGATCAGTGGGAAAAACGCTTTGAAGAAAGAACAGACAGCGTCAATATGTATTAGGCATGGGCTTGTTCAGTTCAAGGTTCTACATCGCCTTCATTATTCAAAAGTAAAACTTGCCAAAATAGATCCTGATGTAGATGCTACTTGTGATCGATGTAAACAGTTTCCCGCCACGTTGGCACATATGTTCTGGCTTTGTCCTAAAATGCACAATTATTGGAGGTCTATTTTCCAGACTTTATCTGATGTTGTAGATCCAGATCCTTTGATTGGTATGTTTGGTGTCTTTGGAGTAGAGTTTAGATTCTCTGCCCGAGCCCAACTGGGCCGGGCCAACATTTTACGCCGCTATGATCGGGCCGGGCCCTTAAACAAGCATTTGTGTTTTTTTAATCATTACTTTATTAGCCTTATTCGGTGGGGAGAAAGCTCTGCCTCTCCAGCTTCTCCCGTAGCTCTGGGTGGATGTCCTGCTCTGACTTGAGTGGGAGGTAAACTGGGCTACATCACGTCTTTCCCCCCCTCTGCAGCACTGTTGTCGGCCAATTAGGTGATGGAGACCCGAAAGTCTCCTATATGGTTCCAGGGCTTTGATTATGTTGCTGCCTTGATCTGTTCCCCTCACTATTCAGCTGAGGGAGCAGCTAGTGTCGAGGTTTCTTCATTCGGATCCATTTGCGTCCCAGTCTGAATAAACTAACAGCAGTTTACGTGCTTCGTCCTTGTTGCATTATTCATTAAGATCATCTAAACAGATTTCTGTAGTTAAACATCTCTGAATTGTAGTTGAGAACGTTAGTTATAGCGGCCCACGTATTAAAATATTGTCAGGTTTAAATCGGGCTGGGGCTCATAATTACAGTTACGGTGGCAGCCTTTATAATGTTATTAGCATGAAGATTGGTTCTCCTTAACTGGAACAACCCACAGCCTCCCTGTTATATTGTCTGGTTAAGAGACGTAATGCAGCACTTGAAACTGGAGAAATTAAGATTAATACTGCAAGGCTCTGCCTTTAAACGTGAGAAAATATGGCGTCCCTTCCTATACTGAATCTAAGCTTTAAATCTCCTCTCATGCGACTATTAGTCCCTAGTCGTTGTCATTATATATATATATATATATATATATATATATATATATATATATATATATGTATAATGTAACTTCATGGTCTAATCATCTTAGCTGGCCAACAATATAACGGCTACAAGTCCAGCTGGGATAATTAGACCATGAAGTATCAATGCAGGACTTTGACTTGTAACAGAGTATTTCTACAGTGTGGTATTAGCCAAGGTAGAAAGTAACTAATTACAATTACTTACGTTACTGTAATTGAGTAGTTTTTTTTTGTGAGTACTTTTACTTTTTCATGTAGTTTTAACAATCTGGAATTTTACTTTTAGTATGTAGTCTATGTTTTATTTGAATTTTTGTACTTTGCTACATTTAAAATCACATCCGTCACTGAGAAAAAGGTATCTTTGGCAAAGTATCTGTCAAACAAAGTAAAATCGAAAGCTGGAGAAATCTTTTCTTGGACTTATTTCTTTTGGTGCTTTTAGTGCTTTTTACCCCAACATTGTTGTCACTTTCTTTAAACATTTTTTTCCACTTTTTCTGAAGTTTTTGTTGTTTTTTCCCCCCTGAGTTTTATGCTGCTACCCGTGAAAGTGCCCTGAACGGCAGTCAAACCCCTAACTTACTCCCCGTGAACTGGTACCAGATGGTTGTACTCCCAGTTACAGTTTTTGACGTCACACACACATAAACAACAATGGCGACCCCTGTTGATGCTGTACAGACGCCGGTGATTAACAGAGAGAAATAGAAATAAATAGACAATAAATAGGCAACGTAAAGTAATTCCGCACATTGTAATCAAAACAATACACATACGATTGTGTACAACTACAGGTTATGTTTATTAAATTAAGCCCAAAAAATGTCGCCGACTAGAAATTGCTAGTATCAGCCAGCGCTAGCTAACGTAGCCGCTGGCTAACGCTAACGTAGCCGCTGGCTAATGCTAACGCTACCTAGAAGGGTTTGTCGTGACATTGCCTGGAACGATACCAAGTCGTGAATTGTGACTTGAAGTTGTAACTTACGGGCTAAAAATATGTCGCAGCATTAGGGAGCCCCCTCCTTCCACTCTTAAAAAGTACCCGTGATTTTATTTGCACTTAAGTAAAAGTTCATCAAAGTAATAGTACTTTTACTTAAGTAGATTGTTTTTTGTAGCCTACTCTTTCCACCTCTGGTTTTAGTAGGCCTTCCTTTACTAAGGATCTGAATACTTCCTAAAGCAGTGGTTCTCAAATGGGGGTACGTGTCCCCCTAGGGGTACTTTGGAGGACTGCAGGGGGTACGTGTTCCCCTAGGGGTACTTTGGAGGACTGCAGGGGGTACGTGTTCCCCCTAGGGGTACTCTGGAGGACTGCAGGGTGTACGTGTCCCCCTAGAGGTACTCTGGAGGACTGCAGGGGGTACGTGTCCCCCTAGGGGTACTTTGGAGGACTGCAGGGTGTACGTGTCCCCCTAGAGGTACTCTGGAGGACTGCAGGGGGTACGTGAGATATTTAACAACATGTTTAATAGTTACAAGGCTGTTGTCCAGAACATTGTTTCTCTTTAGACTTTTTCTTTCCTACCAAAACTGTGACATTTGTGTCTCCTTCTTTGGACCTATTCTCGCCTTCCTTCCTTCTACTGTCTGTGTAAAACAGTTTCTCTCTTTTTTCAAAGTTATGTCACTGTTTTTGAAGTTTTTGATAGTATTTTTGACCTATTCTTGCCTTCCTTCCTTCCTTCTTTCTACCATATTTTTACAGTTTTGTCTTTTTTACAGTTTTTGTCTCCTTTTCTCATCAGCATTTACATGTTTTTCAGTTAAAAGACTGTTGTTTAGTAAATCTATTGCTGACAGCGCCGTAGCCATCTGTTCCTCTTTATATAGACTTTTTTTCTACTAAAAATGATTAGCGCTGGTCAGGGGGTACTTGGCTTAAAGAAACAATTCAAAAGGGGGATCATTACTGAAAAAGGTTTGAGAACCAGTGGGCTAAAGGATCTGAATACTTCTTCCACCTGCTCTCTGACATGAGTGTAACTCAGGCTAATTATGAGCCAGGTGTGTGATTCTCTGGCAGCAGTGCACACCTGTGATCAATCAGAGGTCTGGGGAGTCTGGTACAGGGTCCACATCCACTGAAAACTCTATGAAGAGGTTTTAACTTTATCACAATATCACCTCATGTATTCATAAACTGCAGGGCCGACCAGGAGTAAAAACTGATCTCGGACACTTTATTTCAGCTTCCCATCTGTCATCGAGAGGAGGTTTCTTTTTCTGCAGATATATTCAAGGTTAGTAGCCTAAATCACTTTGATCTACAAGTGTGTCCAGTTCTTTCAAACTCTTTCAAGTAACGAATACATTTTGTTGAAGTCAGAGTTTTAAAATGTGTATTTTTGAATTGTATGTTTTTAGTTCTGTGTCATGCCAACAAAGGCCCAGGCTTTCTTAAAATAGCTTAGCTGGCTAATTTGTTTCACAAAAGTCATTGTGTGTTACATTCACACAACCGGAAAGTCAGAATTTACAAGTTCCCAGTCAGAAATGTTAACTAAAGTCGCATTTTCGACCAGAAAAGTCACGAGAGCTTCACGCCAACCCTCGAGCTCCATATCCAAAATGGCGGCTCCGTGCATCAACATCAGTGAAAGCTGTAGTAAAATACAGTTTATTAGCACTTCTGTCGTAGTTGTAACTCATAAAATAAGTCGTACACACAGTCCTGTCTTAACTTATATCTGTGGCCATGTTGCTACGGCGTTTATATGCACAAAATACGACGTAATGCGACACATTAACTGGCATTGCTAGCAACGGATAACCCGGCTTCAGCTAATTAACCATAGACAACGGCTAACCCGGCTACAGCTAACAGCCGTGAATTAACCATGACAGCGGCTAACCCGGCTACAGCTAACAGCCGTGAATTAACCATAGACAACGGCTAACCCGGCTACAGCTAACAGCGCGATTAACCATAGACAACGGCTAACCCGACTACAGCTTAACAGCCGTGAATTAACCATAGACAAAGGCTAACCGGCTACAGCTAACGGCTGTGAATTAACCATAGACAGCGGCTAACCCGGCTACAGCTAACGGCCGTGGATTAACCATAGACAACGGCTAACCCTGACTACAGCTAACAGCCGTGAATTAACCATAGACAAAGGCTAACCCGCTACAGCTAACAGCTGTGAATTAACCATGGACAACGGGCTAACCCGCTACAGCTAACGGCCGCGAATTAACCATAGACAACGGCTAACCCGCTACAGCTAACAGCCGTGAATTAACCATAGACAACGGCTAACCCGGCTACAGCTAACAGCCGTGAATTAACCATAGAGAATGGCTAACCTAGCTAGCTACAGCTTAGCATCTAGCTCAGCTAACAGCGTGAAATAACGGCAAAAATGGAACGCGGTCAACTCGGGTGTGACGTCATTCCCAGCTCCGGCCTCAGAGGTAAATAAACCACAGCGTGATATTTGGATTTGTCAGATTAATTATAATACTATATATGAGAATACTTTCTTATCAATCTCATAATATTCTTTACAAAGCTTTACATTCATAAATGTGAATTTGCCGAAGTAAAACCTCACTTGTTCAAAAAAATGGTGAATTCTGCTAAAATACCGCTTGTTGACAAACAAACAAAAGGAAATAATTTCCAACAATCTTTTATTGAACAATGGAACATTTAATTGAATATAAAAGGCAAAACATTTCAAAGTGCAGTTTTCCACTGACTTGACTCAACTAACTCAAAAAATCGGAGTATCTTTCACGATTTTTATTGCGTTAGTTAGGCCCGTCACGATAACACATTAACGATAAATTGTCGCAGAAATTATTGCGATAAACGATGTCGTTCTGAGACCATTTCCATCTTAATATGATAATGGCATAATAATGCAGGTACACCTTTTCAAAGACCAATACACTTATTTCTAAAGAATATGTAACACTGGAACTGGAAGACATTTTAATATCCACAATAAATGAACAAAACAACCAAAAACAAGTACTTCTACGTAGGGCTGCACAATATTCTGTTTCATCGTCTACATCGCGATGTGCGCATGCGCGATAGACTCATCGCAGGACGATGCGATGTTGACGCTACAACTTCTTTGCTGCTTAATAGAAAAGTAAACTTTCACCGTTCTCATTTTCCATGATTGTTACCGGCCGACCCTTCCCCTTTAAGACAGGTGGTCATGTGACGTAACGTTAGTCCGACGGCGGGGGGGGGGGTTGTTATGGGAAGTGAGGCTCTCCCGTGTGTAGTAAAGTACCGTAAGCGGCAGCTGCCGCTGACACGGTGACGCTCATGCTTTTCCATGTAGTGAAGCTACGGTAGTCAGTGTTTGATGTTCGCTGCAAAGACAGACAAATCACCTGATTAATGCAGCGTAATCACGACATCTCCCGGCCATTTTTCACCGCAGAAAGCTGCTACCAGCCAGGCTAAAGCTAACATAGTTGGCCTAAAGAAACAAGGTGTCTGTCCCAACTAACGTTATGGTTCGGAGCTGCGACGCTGGAAACGTAACACTGATCTACAACAGCAGTCTGTTTCTGATATAACGTCATTTACACTGACTGAAGTGCTCTTGGATACAGTTTGAAGAGTGTGACATGCAGGCTCTGCATGCACAGCAAACCACCAATCATGATCAATATTAATCGGTTTAACAAACAACCAAAGCAGGCCCCGCTAGTCGACCACAACCTGACATTTAGAGGAAGCAACATGCATTATTAATATCATTCACTTTAGCCTGGATTGATATTATATGAATACAATGGTGTCATGTCAGTCAACCAGTGTATTTCTTCCTAATTTCCCCCTCCAAAAATCTCTTCAGAAGAGTAATCACAGCCTTACTTGCTTTTGGTTTTTGTAAAGCATTGAAGTTCAACAAAGACTGGTTCACATAAGAACATTTCCTTTTTCATTTTTATTTTCTTTATAGATGCTCTCCCCAACATCACCCTAGTAGTTGAGAATGATTTAGTATTTCTAAATAGGGCTATTTATGTCCTCTTGTAAAAAGTAGTCTTTTTTCATATCGCAATGTAAGTTTTTTTTTTTTTCCAATATCGTGCAGGCCTACTCCTACGTGAGTATGATGTTGAATGCAGGACTACTACTTGTAAACCTGTATGTACACTGTGGTATTTGCTACATTTAAGACCATACTCCCCCTAAAAACTCCAGCAAAAGTCGTTTGTTCAAGCAGCAATTATGACCTTACGTTTGTAGTGATTTGTAGTAGTTATTACAGGAGCATAATAAATAATAATAATAAAATGAGCATAATATGGAAGCTTTAAATTTTTTTTTTTGTGGCTAAACAAAACTGCGATCGCGTCACAACGTTAACGAAATGTTAAACTGCAACCGTTGCGTTCTCTGGTTTAGATATAAGGTCGTATGTCCTGACACCACTAGGGGCGCTCATTTATGAAAACGCTCCTTGGGTCGTATCGATGCTACTTTTGTACTCTAATATCTGAATACTTCTTGGTAACATTCAAGCATTTATTAGTTTCAAACGGATATAAGAAGTAACGCACATGCCGATGCAAAAACTACAGGTTGGTCCTGAGAGGCTTCATTATGGGGTCGGGTGTCAGCAGATCTGTGTCGCCATGGAAACGTGTGTTTGTGTACCACCACAGGCAGAAAAAACAAAAAAAACAAAGGCATCGTGTTCTCAATGAAAAGCCCTCAGGGGGCATCAGCGGTTAATGTCTGCGTTTACAGTACACAGCCGGGTTCATCCAGCAGCCGACCTTCTCTCCGTCATCTTCATCAAATCTTTGTCTTCGGGTCGTCTTTCCCCTCGTCGGCATCTTTTCCCCCCCCCCCCACGTTTTTAATCATCTGAAACCGAATCCCTCCGCAGATACTCGGCTGCACAGTGAGACACTGTGGCTGCGTACTGTGTGTGTTCCTCTGCCAGGGTTGAGGGTTCGATTCCGTCTGAATATGTATGCACTGTGAGGCTGTTTTTTTTGTCTCGAGTGTATTACAGTAAGTCAGTGACATGATTGTTACAGAATAATCCACAAGAGATGAAATAAAATCCCAGATTTCTCTCTTTAGGAGGTCAGGGTTTCTGAGCAGTGGTGGAAGACTAGATAAAGAAATACTTCAAGCTTCTGTACTTGGCGTTCAGAACATGTATAATAATATAGCGTCAAACATATTTGTTATGAAAAGAAATTGGGGAGTAATGGCGTCCTGAGCAGAGCATGAAGTCACACTCCCTCTGTGTTTTGTAATCCGAGTTTCTCTGTTCTTTGTTTTGAAAATGTTAGTGCGTGTGAGTGCCGTGTGTGTGCTATCAGATGCTGAGAGCTGTGACAAAACGTCGGACTGTCTTCCCCCCCGAAAACGGCCACATAAGACGTTTGCTCAAGCAGCAGTTACAACTCATATTTAGGTTTATAGTGGCGGCGCCCTCTGGTGGCTGTAGTGGCTATGACGGCAAAGCAGGAAGTTAGGTAGAGGAAGTATAACTCTGATTTTACGCCGTACCGCACCGGGAGTGATGTCTATTATGTTTTTAAGCCCCAGGATTAATCTCTTGTCCGTGGTGTTGTAAAGGAGACATACACGATATTGGGGGGGGTGAATTGACTGGATACTCTCACTGTTTCACTTCCTGCCCGGCTGTCTGAACATCCCGCAGCTCGCATACTGTACATTATACTCAATATACTGGCACATTTTAAGAATCATATGTAGCGCTATTGGATTATAATGATGCCGTTTATTAGGGATCGACTAGTCTCGCTTTGCCAGACCTTCCTCCACAGCGCCGTGGAGGAGGGTCTGGTTAGTCCACACAGCATTCCTGGATGGGAGTGAAACGTGCTCTGGTTTATCGGCATTTCTTTGAACCAATCACAATCGTCTTGGGCGGCGGACGGAGCCACGGTGCCTCTGCTAAATAGCCTCTGGAAGGAAGTTGTTTTGGTGGAATGTGTGTACGTTCAAAGGTTGTTTTAGTCGTGCAACAGAAAACTCAGATTGGTCAGATAGTCTAGCTAGCTGTCTGGATTTACCCTGCAGAGATCTGAGGAGCAGTTAACCATAGTCCTCACAAATCCACCGGAGGTTAGAACGCCAACACAGAGACAGAGGAAGGGACGCACATCCGGCCGAAAATGAGGGACACATGGCGGTATTTCCAGCAGCAGCGGAGCGATGTAAGAGTGTAACGTCGTGGATATAGACTAGTGACATTAAGGGATCAGCCTATGCTGGTTTTTCAACCAATACCAATTATTAGTAGTTAATGTAACAGATATATAGAACCGATATGCATTTACAGTGAAAATGAAAATAAATCAAAGCTAAGATTTTGGAATGTTACAAACTCCAACACGTTTGTTTAAAAGCTTTAAGCAATTATTTAATAAATGAGAAACTTTGAACATAACTCCCAGTAACAGAGTCAGATAGTTTTTTTGTAATAAATAATAAACTTCAAATAAATAAACTGGCATTTAAAGGGTTAAAATCCTGAAATTGAATGTTTGGTACTTTTGAGCAAGTTAGAAGTTGTTGAAGTGATTTATGGGAAAAGCAGAAAATATTGATATATGATGATTTTAATATCTTTTTGTGTGCATTTTTGCCACGAAGGTGTCCAGCGTTTGTAAATTTGAGGAGGGCATGAGTCAGACTCAGTGGTGAGAGAAACTGAAGCAGAGGGACAGACACAGAGCTGTAGCAGAGCCAAAGTACAACACTCTAAGTCATTAACTCTGTCGGTCATCAAGGCCGATGCAGATCGTCTGCAAACTGCTGTTCATGGTGTTAATGCAAAGCTTGAAGTGAAAGGTGCTATGAAAAATGAAATGGCCGTAATCATTGATGCATTAATGTGAAGATTTGAGAACCTGGACCCATCAAATGTTTAATCCCTTGTCCCAAATACTTTGAAATAGATTTCCCTTTTTTGTTCTGACGGTTGCAGCTCTAATCCACAGCGAAGTGGATCACCTCTTGACCTCTGACCTGCAGCTGTCGGTACGTTCCTCCACCAGCGCCTGCTGTCTTTAAAGAGTTTGAATGACAGAAATCTGCTCAGATAAGATCCTAATGAGTGCAACAGGACATGTGACAGTAGGCTCCCCAAAACACAGATACAACGCTTCACCAAATGAACAATGATCTAACAAACAAGGTGAACAAGGTCTGACTTTAGAGAGCCCTGGTCTGACGGGATACAACAGCAGTCAGGAGGAAATGGTGTTGATTAATAACACGTCACTTTCTGAGAAGCTTGAGGATTTGTATTCTCAGAAGTTTAATTATGATGCTAAGTGCACTGAACGTTTTTCATTGAAAAGTTTATTTGAGTTTATTTTCTTCTTACCTGTTTTGTTTATTTAATATATTTTTCATACATTAGTTATACAATATAGTACAGTAAGTTTTTACATTATACATAAGTATACAAGTGTAGATTGGTGAAGTGTTAAATACATTTTTTGAGAAATTCTGTGTATATTAGTGTTACATTTTCTTTCAAATGGAGGTTTAAAAACAAGCACGTATCGGCCAAAATAAATCGGCAGCGTTCAGCCATCAGCTGACCCGATTTCTAAAGATCGGCATCTGCATCGGCCAGAGAGAACCCACATCGGTCGAGCTCTACCTTCTGACACGACCACTAGGCCCTAAGCAAATTATAGCGTAATGACGTCACACACATGCAAATGAGCGTATGACATCTAGCTACTTTTAGCGGGGTTTTTTTAATATTTTTTTTTTTTTACTGGTGCTAGCTACTTTCATTGGTAAAGAGTTAGCAACACTGAATGATGATGAGGCGTTTTTCGATACTAAGGAGGCAATTCGGTCGGTTGGAATTTTGTACCCAGGCCTGCTCAAACATGACGAAGTTCCTTAAAGTGCTCATATTCTGCTCATTTTCAGGTTCATAATTGTATTTTAAGGTTGTACCAGAATAGGTTTACATGGTTTAATTTTCAAAAAACACCATATTGTTGTTGTACTGCACCGCTCTCTCTCACTGCTGCAGATCCTCTTTTCAGCTGGTCTCTGTTTTAGCTACAGAGTGAGACGTCTTTTCTTCTTCTTCTGTACTATCTTTGATTGCACTCGCACATGCTCAGTAGCTCAGATGTAGATCATGTCAGCTAGCTAGCTCCATAGACAGTAAAAGAGGCTGTTTCTCCAACTTCGGTCAGTTACAAGGCAGGATTAGCTGGGAGACTTCTTCTAAACGAGGACACACATGGAAGTAGTTCTTTTGTAGATGATGGTGAACTTGTGTGTGTTGTAGCAGTGCTTTGCTATTGAGAACAAAGCTAACAGTTGCGGTTAGCCAGCTCGTTTCGGCTTGTGACATCACAAGCCGTGCCGATTTTGAACAGCTCACTCGGAGACTGAAGGCAGGACACATTCAGAAACCGTATCTCACTCAGAACAGCATGGATGGATTTTTTACAAAGTTTGTATGCGTGTGGAAGCACCAGAGACACAAAAGAACACCCCAAATCCCAGAAAGTGTTTTTTTTCATAATATGGGCACTTTAAATATTCCTTTATTTCCCCAACTATACGGAGAGGCTGGTTGCACATGGACCACTCGTGAAATTCTCAATATGAGAATTGATGAGCTTTTCCATTCGGATTTTGCTCGAAGGCGTCGCTCACAACACTCGGACCTAAAAAGATGTAACATATCTTTCCGGTATCACTTCCAAAGCACTCTGCTGACGGGTCGGTTCTCATTCTCGAATAACTTGTGAGTGAATTCCAGCTTGTGTGAACTCATCCGCCCGGGGAGCCGTCGGGGTTTTCAGGCGCTCGGTGTCAGGCGAGGAGATCTCTGTCGGCCGAGCCCCGAGCGAAGCCTCTGAGTGGGAGGCGATGAGAGCAGCCCTGGCATCAAAACGGACGAGAGGCAGGAACGCTTTCTGGGTTTCAGGGTCAACACTCCCTGAGCTCTCTAACGGATCACTCCTCGCTCAGAGCGAGGGAGGGAATCTGCAGGAATGAGTTGCTCTTTTGTTCCAGATGACCTGCAGTTTTAATCCTGCTTCAGACAAACAAGCAGAACGGACTTTTTCACGTTTTATTTAAACCTGGATAACTGTTTAAAAATCAGAAGCTGAGCCTCCAGGACTTCTAGAAAAAGGGAAACATTTTGACGAGCTTTACTGACAAAACTTTATGATTCAACCTGGTCTCCTAACAATTGCATTCCCAATAAAGAGAAGATTATTTTTGGGGCTTTTCTGTCTTTTATTTGACAGGACAGCTAGGTGAGAAAGGGGAGAAGGGGGGGAGACATGCAGGAAACCGTCACAGGTCGAATTCAAACCCTGGACCTCTGCGTCAAGGCATAAACCTCCAAGTATATGTGCACCTGCTCTACCCACTGAGCCAACCTGGCCACTATAAACAGGCTTTCCAACAATTAACATTTATTGCCAAAAAGCATTGTTACCACAGAGAAATAATCTACCAAACACACATTTCCTTCCTTTTTTGTGCTAAGTTTGGGGAAAAAATGTTTTTTTCTCGTTTTGAACTGAACTGTTGCCAGTGCATGACGGGTTACCTTAACGGTGATTGGTACCCGGCTCACAGTCGCCTTTTGTCAGCTAAGCTTAACCGTCACGTGACCGGTCGCCATGATTTCGTAAAGCGGCTCACGCTGAAAATAACGGCAGCATTTTTTCACACTTTAGCTTCAAACAATGTTTAAAAAAAACTGGTACGAATGTTTGATGGTCACTTTTTTGCACATTTACATTTGTCAACTTAGGTATTTTAAATAGTTAAATCCAAATATTAAATGTTGAACCTAAATGTTTCGGGTGAAACTAAATATTTAACTAATATGCACATTCAACATTTAGGTTCAACATTTAATATTTGGATTGAACTATTTAAAATATCTCTAAGTTGACAAATATTGTTGTAAATGTGCAAAAAAGTGACCATCAAACATTCATACCAGTTTTTTAAACAGTTTGAAGCTAAATATGACAGTTGTTTTCAGCGTGAGCCGCTTTACAAACGGCACCCTTTAGACTGAGACCTTCTTATTAGTTTGTGATTTAATGAGGACAAACTTCTAATGTCGAGATTACAAAACTCCTAAATATTAAGGAGCTCATTGTCTGTCCGTCTCTCCTTTATAAAATATACAGACACACTGAAGACGGTTATCAGTAGTAGTAATGGTGTTTATAGCGAATGCCAGTTTGCAATGAAACAAAGATTACAACAGTAAGGAGAAACAGAAGGTAACGTCTGATACAGCTTGTTGTGCAGAAAGCCTTTTGAGAGTTTACAACCCAATGAAGTGTTTGTTTTAGTGTTTAACTGTAAATGCAGCTGAGGAAACAGCTTCTGCTACAGAGAGACATTAGAAAGAGACACTTTAACCTCTTAAATGTTGAACAGCAGTAGATTGATGGAGGCTGGAGTGTTTTTCCGTCGATACCTGGTGTCCGCAGATAAACCAGAACGCCAAACGGGCCGTTTGCTTTGAGCTGAAAGTGAACCAACAGATGGCGAGCGTTGTTAGCAGCTGATGGATGGACCTGTTTGTTTTCCAGCAGAGAGGGTGGCCGAGATAAAACGGCCATGTCTGATGTACGAAGGTTGTCGAATTTAGGGCGGAAACTAATCATTAACAAATCTATATTTGAAATGTTATTGTTAGGAGGTTAGCCCCTTGAGATGAAGCGTCTCGTTTTCGAGGGGGTCCTGGAGACATAAGACAAGACAGCACAATACATTCACACTCGTGTATTAAGAGGCATGACATTTAGTCCATACATACACATGTATATACTGTACATGCATATATACACTCAAAGGATTATTAGGAACACCATACTAATACAATGTTTGACCCCCTTTCGTCTTCAGATCTGCCTTAATTCTGTGTCTCATTGCTTCCAGCACCTTGTTGAATCATTCTTTAGAAATGTTGGCCCATATTGATAGTATAGCATCCCCCACACCATTACACCACCACCACCAGCAGCCTGCCCAGTGGTAACAAGGCATGACGGACCCATGTTCTCATTCTGTTTACACCATATTCTGACTCTACCATCTGAAGGTCTCAACAGAAATTGAGACTCATCAGACCAGGCAACATTTTTCCAGTCTTCAACTGTCCAATTTTGGTGAGCTTGTGCAAATTGTAGCCTCATTTTCCTATTTTTAGTGGAGATGAGTGGTACCCGGTGGGGTCTTCTGCTGGTGTAGCCCATCCGCCTCAACGTTGTGCGTGTTGTGGCTTCACAAATGCTTTGCTGCACACCTCGGTTGTAACCAGTGGTTATTTGACTCCAAGTTGATCTTCTATCAGCTGGGATCAGTCGGCCCATTCTCCTCTGACCTCTAGCATCAACAAGGCATTTTCGCCCACAGGATTGACGCATCCTGGATGTTTTTCCTTTTTCAGACCATTCTTTGTAATCCCTAGAAATGGTTGTGCGTGAAAATCCCAGTAACTGAACTGAAATACTCAGACCAGCCCGTCTGGCACCAACAACCATGCCACGCTCAAAGTTGCTTAGATCACCTTTCGTTCCCATTCTGACGTTCAGTTTGGAGTTCAGGAGATCGTCTTGACCTGGACCACACCCCTAAATGCATTAAAGCAGCTGCCACGTGATTGGTTGAATAGATAATTGCATTAACGAGACATTTGACAGTTGTTCCTAATAATCCTTTTATGTGTGAAAGTACCTAAAGTAAATGATAAATGTAACTATTTTTTTAGTGGTGCCTTTTATGTTGATTCAATCAACGGCGCTACGTCTCTTTTTGCTTCACGTGTTTAAACGGAAAGTAAAAGGAACGTCTGAATTTAACCCAAGCCAGGATCTTTTCCTAAACGTAAACCAAGTCGTTTTTGTGTCTAAACCTAACTGAACTGCGACCGTTTCACAACGATAGACGCGTTTTCAACCGCGACTGTTACGTTTTCTGGTTTAGATACAGTAGGACGGAAAACGCTCCCGCGGGTCGTAGTATTTCCTGCCACCGCACGGGTGCTAATTTATGAAACCCTTCTGTGGCTCGTAAAAGTCCTGCATTGAAAATGTTCCTTCAGTAGAAGTCTGTAAAGTAATAATTAGGGAAATGTAGTTAACGGATCTGCGTTTTCCCGGCATCTGCTGGCAGAATGCAGTATTGCCTGCCCTAAATCCCAAGTCACCCCAACAGGAAACAGAAGGATGCGTTTCGACCCGTTGGATGTGGGTGAGCCCTTGTGGGACCATTGTGTGTTTTGGAAGTGGATTTAAAAACTCCCCCCCCCTTTTTGAAGGCAGGTTTCAACATCACACAGACTTAAAGGTCCTATGACATGCTGCTTTTTGGATCCTTTTATATAGGCCTCAGTGGTCCCCTAATACTGTATCTGAAGTCTCTTTTATATAGACCTTAGTGGTCCCCTAATACTGTATCTGAAGTCTCTTTTATATAGACCTTAGTGGTCCCCTAATACTGTATCTGAAGTCTCTTTTATATAGACCTTAGTGGTCCCCTAATACTGTATCTGAAGTCTCTTTATATAGACCTTAGTGGTCCCCTAATACTGTATCTGAAGTCTCTTTCCCTAAATTCAGCCTTGGTGCAGAATTACAGCCACTAGAGCCAGTCCCACAATGAGCTTTCCTTAGGATGAGACATTTCTGTGTCTGTAGCTTTAAATGCTATTGAGGAGGAGAGGTGGGGGTGTGGCCTTGACCAACTGCCATGTTTTGCTTGTTTTCAAGCCATGATGTCTCTCTCTCTCTCTCATGGGGGGGCCAAACTCTCTGGGCGGGCAAAGCAGAGAAAGGGGAGGTAACCTTTCCCCTTATGACGTCATAAAGGGAAGATTCCAGATCGGCCCATCTGAGCTTTCATTTCCTCAAAGGCAGAGCAGGATACCCAGGGCTCGGTTTACACCTATCACCATTTCTAGCCACTGGGGGGCCATAGGCAGGCTGGGGGAACTCATATTAATGTTAAAAAACCACAAAGTGAAATGTTAATGCCACCTTTAAAGTATTAAAATGTCCCCCTGAGACTGTTGTACTGTTATGTATTTTATCGTGTGTGTGTGTGTTTTTTATTACTGATGCATTAATGTAAAAGGATTTTACTGCTGGACTTGGTTGAGCTGGAGCTCATTTTGAACTAATGATTATTTTAATTCTGGATTCTTCTGCTGACTTTCTCCATTAATTCATTGACTTAAAGTGACAATATTGTGAAATGGCGTCACAATTACCCAGAGCCCAAAGTGACATCTTGACGTTTGTTCTGTCAGACCAACGGTTCGGTCCGTTGTTCTTCACTTCCTAAAAATCCATTTTGTAGCTTCAGTTTTCTCAGCAGTGAAGGTGTTTTTCCTGTCATCAAATCACTGGATCAGTTTATTTAAGGAACAATGAATGCAAATATATGCAGATGTGATTGGAAATTAGTGAGTGTATTTTCTGATTGTGTAGCTGGAAACAGTTCAGCCTTTTAATGTTTTTTTGTTGTTTTAGAGTGTCGAGGTTGTGTTCAGGTCAGCCAGTGTTTGTTGGAAACCGCACTTCTGAGTTTACGAGCATGAAGAGGGGCCATGAATTCACTTCCCAGAATGCCCTTTTGTCTGTCGTGCCACCAAGCAAGACTTATACCAGCACTCCAGGGGTGAATGGTGATGACTGGGTTACCTTAGCAACAGCCTTGTGTTTGATTTTGTAAGTGTGAGGGTTTTGGGGAGGGGTTGGCGAAGACAAAGACGCAGCGTTTGCGTGACAAGCAGAGAGACGGTTGGATGACCGGAGAGCGCTGAGCAAAAGAATGTAGTCGAGCAGGATTTCGCACCGAGAGATTAAAAAGGAATTATTAATTTCACTTTAAAAAAACCTTGAACGGTGTGCAACGAGTTTTGAGATGTTTGGTGGGCGTGTCTGTTTTATTGGTTGTGTCACAGTTGTTACCCAATCAGCAGCAACGTGTCTGTAAACTGGTAATAAAAAGGCAGAGAGCTTGCTCACACAGCAGGGTGTTCAGCACTCTGGCATTTCAGTTTGTAGTAGTGGTGGTGATAATGATCATACTAGTGATGATAATGATCATAACGATCATAACAATAGTAACGATCATAACAATAGTAACGATCATAACAATAGTAACGATCATAACAATAGTAATGATCATAACAATAGTAATGATCATAACAATAATGTATTTTATTTATATAGTGCTTTGTTTTAACACTCAGACACTTTACAATGTTTATGAAAGGAAATGCACACACTAAGAACATTCACACACTAAAATACACATTAACATAAAAAGCAGCTGCAAGAAGGGGAGTGGACGTGATGTTGGACGTGATGTTGGACGTGATGTTGGACGTGATGTTGGACGTGATGTTGGACGTGATGTTGGACGTGATGTTTGGGGACAGAGTTCCAAGTTTAAACGGTTTGCGACGTGTTGTTGGTGCTGAAACGGTCGCACAGCTTTTCTTTCCTTTGCGTTATTGAAAGACAAAATAATCTGAAAATGGGCGAAGAGGTGGCCGTGTTGGTGGAGCTGAGGCCACCTATCACTTTAGGTGACCACGCCCTTAATTATGTATAACTTTAAGCCTTTAATGTAAGTTAAAGGTGCTGTAGGTAGGATTGTTCAGATCCAGGACTTGGCCAAATAATGTGAACATTGACAACTTCTCAGTCTCTCCCCCCTTTCTGCTAAAGCCCGAAACGGTCTCCTAAGCCCCTCCCCCCACAAGGGAGAATAAATGCGTGTGCATGAGCAGTGATTGACACGCAGTTAGACACGCCCCCCTGGCCCTGATTGGTGCATCTGAACAGTTAGACATCCCCCCCCTGGCCCTGATTGGTCCATCTGAACAGCGAGCGGTGGCTTTTTGCAAATCCCACTCCAGGCTGTAGGTGGAGCCAGAGGAGCTGGATTTATTTTAATGACCTGCTTCATGTAGTTCTACTGGAACATAGGGTCAGTTTCAGCAGATATGACAGAAAGGTAGTTTTAGAAGTCTTACCTGCTGCACCTTTTTAACGGGTAAATTATAAATCAGATTTGCGCCCTAAAAGTTGTCAGGAAAAAGTAAACTAGGCTTTGGAGACTGACGGTTCTTTTTGTACTAAGCTGTAAACATGGTTAATTCTGCTTTAAAATATATTTTTGTAATGTATTTATACATTGGTTCTTTCCCTGAAAAACGCCCACTTAAGTTGTTTGTTCAAGCAGCAATTACGACTGTTTGTTTAATGGCGGCGCCCTCTAGTGGCCGTAGGAATTATGACGGGAGCAAAGCTAACGTCGTCACCTCCAACACGTGGAATCAGTTGTCAGCTGTTGAAGATTATCTTGTTGATCCAAAAATTTTTATTTTTTTTTGCAAAACTCCCATTGGCTTTTTGTGGAAGCAACCAGAGTGACGCTAATACTCTGTTCAGCCCACAGAAATACGCCAACACTGTTGAAATTCTAGCTCCTGGTGTACCGTTATACCTTCATACTGCCCTGTCTTTTCAAAATAAATTAAAATGAATGGATCCTTATGGGTTATCGAACTCGCACTAAACCGTGACTCCTAAACTTTGGGTATAAACCGAACCGTGACTTTGTGCCATGTTTGCTTTTAGTGATGGAATACATTTTCCTCCATGCCTGCAATAAAGAGAGATAAAATAACAGTTTTCTGCAAATCTGCTGCTCTGGCAATCGGAGGGACATTGAGATGTTGGGACGGTTCAGTAGTGGAATATATATATATATATATGGAGGGGGTTTACATCGTCTTTCATTCCCCCTCAGGGAAGACCACATGACCCGGCATAACAGAGAGAGGCCGCAAAGGAAAGAGATGTTGGGCCCCGCTGCTTTGAGCTCTTCAATGAAAACCACATGTAGGACAGAGGGAGGTGTGTGTGAGACAGAGGGAGGGGTGTGTGTGAGAGACACACACAGAGGGAGGTGTGTGTGTTTGTGACAGGGGGGGTGTGTGTGTGTGTGTCTGTCTGTGTGTGTTTGGAGGGGAGGGGGGTGTAATGACTAAAAACCCAGTCTCCAAGAGAGTAGGGAGTCACTTGCACTGCTGACACATTCCCAGCAAGCATTACAGGGGAGAAACCTGTGCGTGATATACGAGAGTGTGTGTGTAACTACCAGAAGAGTCTATAACAGTGTAACACACACACATTGTTTTTGAGCTCTGGGCTTCGGTGCAACCGCAGGACAGAAAGCTGCCTTCAGTGTCGAGGTGGAAACTAACTGAACAGAAGAGAGAGTTGTTCTCAGCGTCCGGTGTGTGTGATCTGTTTCTACCAGAAGGAGACGACTAGAAGAAGGAAAAATAGACGGAATAGAAGAAGATCAAGAGGCCAACATGTCCAACGCTCTGCTGAGAAGAAACTCCACCAAACAGGGTTTACAGAACCTGATAAGGTATGTGATCGATTGTGTGTTTTCCAGTTTCTGCTGCTGGTTTCTGTTTGTTTCTGCTGAACACACACAGAAGCTGCTCAGGTCAATCTTTATTAATCACCACACACGCTTTAAAAAAAAACAATCTCACAAACGCACTCATTCAATTGAATTTATTGAAAGGATAGCCCCGTGAGATTTAGCATCTACATAAACATAACATACACTACAAATGCACAGATATAAATACACAGAGACAGATACAAATACACAGACAGCTTGCTCACGCTCTCATCCGCAGCTGTTTTTACAAGAAAATTGTGTTTGTGTGATAAACATGTCTGTCTAAATGGGAACAGTGGGATTATACTGGGAGGGTTTTTTTTGGGGGGGGGGGATTTGGGATTTAAATAATCCACTGGCGTGAAATAACAAAAGAACCATATTAATCTTTACATTTTAATTTATTTAAAAAGCCACAAGCGTGTTTTGAGTGTCGTGAGTCGCTGAATCGAGCCGGTGAGTTCAGACCAACCGGGAGGTTTGAGACGAAGGCCCGAGGCGGTTTCACGGAGAGGGGAAGCGGTCTCGCTGACCTGTGCCAGAGGTGAAAGGTCGCCTGAGTGAATCAGTCTTTTTGTTTCTCTGGTGGCGACATGTCCCGTCTTTCTTTTTCATCCGGTGTCAGGTTCCAGTGGTTTGTAACGACAGAGATAAGGGCTCATCCTGCTGCTCTATACGTGACTGTAACGTGGGGATTTTTTCCGTCATTCGAGACGGTTGTTGTCTCGGGTCGATCGCAGGGTCGTACGTTGTTGCCGTGACACGTCGGACCTCCGGGCCATTCGGCGCTCTCCGTCTTTCATGACATCAGTCCTCTTTCTCCTCTCGGTGTTTACAGTTAAAGAGCTTTCTGCGCTCCTATTGGTCACCGACGGGGTCGTAGAAGTTGTCAATCTTCTTGTCAGGGCTTTTGTCTTTTTGTGAGGTGTCTGTTTATGCGATTTCTTGTTGTAGTTCCTGACGCTCTCCGTCTGTCAGGCTGGACCGTTACTGGGCTGATTTAATATAATCCAGGGCCGCCAACTTTTCACTTTAGTTTGGAGTGAGAGAGAGAAATGACTTTGGATTTGACATCGTCATAGTCGGGGTTATTCTGAAGACGGTTGCATTGAAAAGTTCAGAGATCAGAGTATATCCAGTATCCCGTTATTAACGCCGTTAATTTGTATGTACGGGACGCAGGAGTTTATTTTACCAGGAAGTTATTGTAAACAAACATTGTGATTGGCTCTATAATCTGATCCATCAGTAATAACTAAAGGCGTGAACGTAATGTCCTCAGGTCAAGTTTGACCCATTTTCAATCAGAAATTTGGATTTCCTTCAACCAAAAAGTCAAAAAATCAGGTGGATGGTTCCATACGACGCTCTTCACAAGTTACATAACTGATCAGTTCACTTTTTTTATTGAATTTGGGCGTTTTATTTAATTTTATAGCATTTAAAGATTTTTTTTTTTATTATTAAAGAACACTGAAGAAAGTGACAAATGTCCAAAAACGACAAATCCAGACATTGGAAAAATTGACAAAGTAGAATAGGTCTTTGTTGTCATTGTCACAGGTACAACACAATATAAAGTGCTCTCCAGTCAGTGCATCAATTCATAAATATATATAAAAAATATAAGTCCTAATAAATATAATGTAAGTCCTAATGTTTAAAAAGAATAAATAGAAAAATATAGCAGCACGTGGTCATACACATCCAGTCATTGCATAAAAACAGAAGAACTTCGGGAAAAGTGAGAAAATGTCGAAGAGAGCTTCAAAAACGTGGTCAGAACAATAACACAAATGTCCCAAAAATCGACGACGAACTTCTGGAAAAGTGACAAGTCAGTTTTAACTTAAAATATTGACCCAGAAAAACTAAGAAGTTGCATTAAGGTCTACGGGACGACAACGCGAGGGTTAAGACTTGACAAAATCCCCATTTGGGCTTATTCTGAAGTTTTTTTTGGGACAATATTTTCAAAGTTTCTTGCCTATTTGGAGTTTTTGCTAGTTTTTTTTGGAGTGTTTTTTCTGATGTTTTTGGTGCTTTTTCAACATTTGTCTCTTCTTTACGAGTTTTTTTGACACGTTTTTCGATGTTTTCAGTCGCTTTTCTCAATCCATGCAGTCATGTCCCGGTACCTCCCTAAGTAGTTGGAGATCTCCCCATCCCCCCACCCCCCCCCCCCCCCCCACAATGTTGAACCCAAAGTTACGTCCTTGATTTAGGTCTTTGACCTAAAGTTCCAGTCGGAGCGATTTCATCAGACGCTTAACAAACTGTTTGTCAATGCGAGAGTTTTTCTTGGGAAAGGTCATGGCGTGGATCCGTCATAAATAATTCTGAGTTATTGAGCTGCGAGCCTCGTCAGGGTGTCGTAATCAGAGCTCGGCGTAAACCTGTGAGTCACAGCGAGAGCCGAGGTCTGGCTGTGTGTTTCTGAAGCAGATAACAGCTGGAGGAGGAGGCGTCCTGCCTTGATTCAGTCCACTCAGCAGATGGCATCAGTTTGGAGCCCCGCAGCAGTTATGACATCACTCCGAAAACACTCGCAACCATGTACGTAGTCGTCTTAGTCAGCTCAACTGTTTGACATTCATCATCCACATCAGACAGTGTGATTCATTCTCCATTTTTAGGCGTTGAAGTTTAGTTTTATCTGGGTTTTTTAAACGGTCTTCCTCAGACAATAACTTGATCCTGTTTATGTAGTTTTTATTGTCATTAGAAAATTCACAACTTCTCTTTTAAAGTGCTCATATTCTGCTCATTTTCAGGTTCATAATAGTATTTAGAGGTTGTACCAGAATAGGTTTACATGGTTTCATTTTCAAAAAACACCATATTTTTGTTGTACTGCACGTTGCTGCAGCTCCTCTTTTCACCCTGTGTTCAGGTCTCTGTTTTAGCTACAGAGTGAGACCTCTCACTGCTGGAACATCTTTGTTGGGTCGCACATGCTCAGTAGCTAGGTAAGGACTACGCGCTCAGTAGCTAGGTAAGGACTACGCGCTCAGTAGCTAGGTAAGGACTACGCGCTCAGTAGCTAGGTAAGGACTACATGAGCTAGCTAGCTGTTTCTCCAACTTCAGTAGTACAAGGCAGGATTAGCCGGGAGACTTCTTCTAAACGAGGGCACACTTCCAACTTTGCGTGGAATACCTTCAGAACAGGGACATGTAAGTAGTTCTTTTGGAGATTATGGTGAACTAGTGTGTGTTGTAGCAGTGTTTTGCCATTGAGAATGAGCTAGCATGCTAACGGTTAGCCCCCTAGCTCCCTTGTCTCGGCTAGTGACGTAGACGGCCGTGCAGATGTTGACCAGCTGACCCGGAGACTGAAGGCAGGACACATTCAGAAACCGTATCTCACTCAGAACAGCATGAATGTTTTTTTTTTTTTCAAAGTGTGTATGCGTGTGGAAGCACCAGAGACACAAAATAACTCTCCAAATCCCAGAAAAAGGGATTTTTTTTTTTTTTTTATTCATAACATGGGCACTTTAAAGGATTTAGATCTATTTATACGGTTTATAGATTGAGATTGAAAGTTATTTCTTGACCCAGATGAAGTTTTCTTGATCCATTTTTGGAGCCTTTAGTTCCTCAGCAGCACCGGAAAGACGCCCTTGTTCTGGGGGGCTGTTGTGTGTTTAATAACTGTTAATGTGTTACGTTAACATAGAGGACACCTACCGTATTCAGCCCCTTGTTCTGGGGGCTGTTGGGTAGTTTAATAACTCTCCTTTCCAGATTAAATGTCTGTTCTTGGTCTTGGATTTTGTGAAATAAATTTCTAAAAAAATGCGACTTCTAGTCCAGTGCGACTTATGTTTTTTTTCCTCTACATGATGCATTTATTGACTGATGCGACTTATACTCCGGAGCGACTTATAGTCCGGAAAATACGGTAAATAGCAGCTCAACACTGACCAACAACAGTAACGTGCTGCTTATGAAGTGTAACAGCCAGGCTTAAAGTGATGAAAGGGGCGTTTGAGTTTAATATTAATTTATACCTTATTAATCCCGCAAGGGAAATTGTTTTCACTCTGTTATTAAACACATTACACACAGGCCTGAATTACACACACATGCTCAGTACCTCTACATGCACTAATGGAGAGATGTCAGAGTGAGGGGGGGGGGGGCTGCCTATGGAAAGGCTCCCCGAGCAGTTGGGGTTTCGGTGCCTTGCTCAAGAGCACCTTGGCAGTGCCCCGGAGGTGAACTGGCAGCTCTCCAGCTACCAGTCCACCACCATACTTTGGTCCGTATGGGGACTTGAACATGCTACTGCTAGTAGCTTTTAAGGACGCGTCCTTTTGCTCGTGCTCCCGTAGCACCACCAGGCTCTGTTGTCTCTGTATACAGACGTGAAACGGCTCGTTGGCTTTTTAAAGAGTTTCATTACTCTCGTCGCAACACCTGCCTTTGTTTTGAAAATATGATTTTGGTCAGGGCCAAGTCACCAGAACAGTTTTGTTGTCTGTAACCTGTCGAAGCTGAACATTGCCAACAAAAGACAGCATATTTTAAGTGGAGAGTGTAACTAAGCAGTGTTCCCCCTAGCTTTGTGGAAGACTTAGGTGCGCGTTAGAGCTGTAATCGGGCCTTAAAGGTTCGGCCTGACAAGTACATTTTGATTGACGGCTTTTTAAAAGCCCGAACAAATGTGAGCACGCACACACAGCTCTTTTACCTTTTGTCAAGAAAGAGTCATTTGTACATGTTTTAACATCATTTATTCATGACTAACGGAGGCTATCGGCCACTTGGAAGTTGGAACAAAGAAACAAAATAAGTCCTCCAGAGGCCAGCCTGCGTTTCACCACCTCGGCATCCGTTTTCACACTAATCGAAACGCGTCACCTGACCGCTCATTTACCGCGCAACCCGGAGTGTGAGCCCGAGCCGAGCCCGTGTAAAACCCGACCGAACGCGTCGGCAAAGATCTTCAGCTCTAGTGTGCGTATTTGGTGGGGTGTCGAGGCGTCCTTCCTCAAGAAAATGTGCATTTTCTTTAAAAAAAACAACAAAAAAACAAAAAGCCCATATTTGCTAATACATTTTGTCTCTTTTTGGTCATTTTTTGTGTTTTCTTTGGGGTTGTTTTGGGTCTCTGGTCATTTGGCGTCAGTTTGTCCTTTTGTGGTAGTTTTGCGTCTTATTTATCACATCGTTTTGGAGCGTTTTCACTATATCTGTGTCTAAAATGTTAGAAAAGCTAGAGCAGATGATAAATAAATTCCCCTCAAAAAGCTCAAAGACAAAACTTGTTAAAGAAGTCCAACTACAATCATTAGACCTGAGAAAAGTCTTTTAGTTGCATTCATTCAGCTCGGGTTTTAGGTGGCATTTTTGATATTTTTCAGTAGAAATGAGTGATACAGAAATGACAATTCCCTCCAGTATCGTGAATCGTATCGCGTTTGCAATATCAGTCAAAAATGATCACAATTTAGATATTTTTCTCATATCGCACAGCCCCAATTCTGACGCTGTTTTGGCCACTCAGGCCTTCTCCAAATCAACAAAGGAGCTGCCTGTGTATCTTCATCTCTGCAGTATCTCGGTATCCAACATGTTATCAGACGCAGCACTGCTGCCCGGCTGTTTTTCATCAGCTCTCTCTGAGTGATGTCATCCAGGACGCATTCCTGCTTCAAAACAAACTGCCCTGACCCCTGAACACCCCCCCCCCCCCACACACACACACACACACACACACACGGGTGGGTGTCCTCAGTGTTTATGATATGCGGAGATAAGAGACTGAGGAATGTTTGGTTGGGGTGGAGTTTGCTGGTGAGTGATGGGGGCGCTGAACTCTCCCCCCTCCCTCCCAGGTTGTCTGCATTAAAAGGATGGAGGGAAGGTAAACAGAGCAGGGCTTCCTGTTTCCAGGAGTCGTATCTGTGCCAGCGGACCAGCCTCAGAATGACGTAAACGCAGACGGCAGAGTCTCCCCTCTGGTAGATGCAGCACTAGAGCTGCAAAGATTGATCGATTTTAGTTGTCAGCTATTAAATGTATCGGCAACTATAAGTGATAATCGATTGATCATTTGAGTACATTTTATTAGATAAAGGTAAAAACTTGTGTGACGTCAGCGTGTTAAATGTGAACATGTTTTAGTTCCTTCTCTCCTCTGACCTGAATATCTTTAAGTTGAGGACGTCCTCTTGGCCTTTTGGGATTTTTTTTTTTCCCCATGTCCATACATACCCTTCTCATCTCCGTGTGTTGTAACTCTGTCTGACACCCCCACCGCTAGCCTAGCTTAGCACGGATCCTGGAGGTAACTGGCTCCATCTAGCCTAGCTTAGCGCGGATCCTGGAGGTAACTGGCTCATCTAGCTTAGCGCGGATCCTGGAGGTAACTGGCTCCATCTAGCCTAGCTTAGCGCGGATCCTGGAGGTAACTGGCTCATCTAGCTTAGCGCGGATCCTGGAGGTAACTGGCTCCATCTAGCCTAGCTTAGCGCGGATCCTGGAGGTAACTGGCTCCATCTAGCCTAGCTTAGCGCAGATCCTGGAGGTAACCGGCTCCATCTAGCCTAGCTTAGCGCAGATCCTGGAGGTAACCGGCTCCATCTAGCCTAGCTTAGCGCAGATCCTGGAGGTAACCGGCTCCATCTAGCCTAGCTTAGCGCAGATCCTGGAGGTAACCGGCTCCATCTAGCCTAGCTTAGCACAGATCCTGGAGGTAATCGGCTCCATCTAGCCTAGCTTAGCACAGATCCTGGAGGTAACTGGCTCCATCTAGCCTAGCTTAGCACAGATCCTGGAGGTAACCGGCTCCATCTAGCCTAGCTTAGCGCAGATCCTGGAGGTAACCGGCTCCATCTAGCCTAGCTTAGCACAGATCCTGGAGGTAACCGGCTCCATCTAGCCTACTGCTCCCAATAAGTGACAAAATAACGCCAACATGTTCCTGTTTACATGTTGTGATTTGTAGAGTCACAGCGTGTACAAATAACAAGGTCACATGAGATGAAATAACGCCACGGTTTTCCTTTTTCAGTCCTTCCAGAAAAATGCCTAGTTTTTTGGTGATTGTTTTGGGCTAAAATCCTTGATTATGCGTCACGTTTTCTTAAATGTGATGGAATATGCGGGATAATTATGCAGTTTTATGCGATGTAATTGCGGGAACTTTCAAAAACTGCAGTTTCATCGTGGCTTCAACGCGGGGTTTGCAGCTTTTCGATGATCACGTTGCGTAATTGCATCACTTCATAATGTTCCCATGGCAACAGGGGAAAACGGCTGCTCGTGTGAAGTAAACGCAACATTTTTCAATTTCCTGCTAAGATATACGGGACTTTTTGCAATGAAAATGCACGGATTATGACATCATGCAAGCCCCGCAATTTATGCGGAAAAAGTGCAGCGTATAGGGGACCACTAAGACCTGTATAAGAGACTTCAGATACAGTATTAGGGGACCACTAAGGTCTATATAAAAGAGACTTCAGATACAATATTAGGGGACCACTAAGGTCTATATAAAAGACTTCAGATACAGTATTAGGGGACCACTAAGGTCTATATAAAAGAGACTTCAGATACAGTATTAGGGGACCACTAAGGCCTATATAAAAGACTTCAGATACAGTATTAGGGGACCACTAAGGTCTATATAAAAGAGACTTCAGATACAGTATTAGGAGACCACTAAGGCCTATATAAAAGAGACTTCAGATACAGTATTAGGGGACCACTAAGGTCTATATAAAAGAGACTTCAGATACAGTATTAGGGAGACCACTAAGGTCTATATAAAAGAGACTTCAGATACAGTATTAGGGGACCACTAAGGCCTATATAAAAGAGACTTCAGATACAGTATTAGGGAACCACTAAGGTCTATATAAAAGACTTCAGATACAGTATTAGGGGACCACTAAGGTCTATATAAAAGAGACTTCAGATACAGTATTAGGGGACCACTAAGGTCTATATAAAAGAGACTTCAGATAGTGTTAAGGGACCATTAAGACCTGTAAAAAAGCAGCATGTCATGGGACCTTTAAATGACCTTTAAATACTAATGTGGGAACTATATTACATTACAACAATTTTTCCCCCGGCATGAACCAGAATACTTTCCCAGCTCTTCACCTTCGCCCTCTTGGTTTTAGCTGCTTGTCATTTTTTGGACATCTTCAGAGAAGATAAAGCTTTGCCTTCAATCGGCTACAAAGTTTATTTTCTTGTGGACTTCACACGCAGAGATTATCTTGCTGCATTTTTTGGGGGGATTTTGGCTTATTGAAGTTTACATTGAGGTTTTTTTCCTTTCCTGATGCTCGTCAACTTCTATTCATTCAATCATTCATTCAACCTTTATTTATACTCGAGATCATGGAGGGGTGGCCCTTATTTACAACATTGAGTCAAATTACAAGGACAGAAAGCCATAAGACAACCATAAGAAAAATGGGAAGGCAAAAACTTTAACTTGGAAAAATGATTTGATAAATAATTTAGGATTATAAGAATGCAAGAAAGTACAATTATGTAAAGCAGTTACAAGCAGAAGCTTGCAAGTTTAAAACGCCCAGAACAACCAGATTTCTAAAGTGTCCAAAAAGCACTAGTGAGTTGATTTGTAAGGAAGTGCTGTAATTAGTTCCAGGAGTCAGGTGCACTGAAGTTTAAAAGCAGTTTTTTTCCAACTTCTCTTGAAGCAAAAACCCTAAATAGTCTGTAGTCATTCTGGATGAGGTCATTCATGTTTGTCAGGTCACTCTGACGTGTTGAATGACTGCACGTCTCTTGCCTGTCCTTCTAAAAAAAAAAAAAACAAAAAAAAAACTGAAGTTTAAAGCGTCTTCCTAACAACTCGTTTGACTTATGTTCTGGGAAGTGTCGTTGTCTTTGTTGTTGGGGGGGGGGGGGTGGTGTGATTCTGGGCCCTCATTGCCGCCCCGACTTGCCTCAACACAACGGTGACTTCATCCCACAAACGTCTTTCCAGCGTCCTCGTCTGTCCCCCGGCTGAAAGCACACCGTGTTATTACGGTGTCATTCAGCCGAGTCATCCCCTCCGATGACAGCATGTGTGCTCACAAAAAGAGCAGCTAATACTTTTAACCTCTTCTCTGCCTTACGGCGAATCCCTCTTTCACTCTCCTTCCGGCGAGACGAACAAAGCCGAAGCCTGAACAAGCGCCGACAGACGGAGAGCAACAATGTGGTTTAAGGTGGCGTGTTGGCAGATGGTGCTGCGGCTTTGTGTGTCGTGTTTCTGGTGGTTGCTTCTGATGTCCGTGATCACAGACCTGAAGTCTTTGTGGCCACAAAATCGGCCAGCAACCAGCTGTGTCTCCAAAACACGGGAAGAGTGTTTGTTACTTAAAGAAACGGTCTACAGTTTAAAGAAACTTCTTGGGATACCGTTCCCTCATTTTGTCCGTTGAGACGAGAAGAGGGAAGTCAGCTCTGTGCGTCCAACTAGCCTAGCTTAGCACAAAGACTGGAAGCAGGTGGAAACTGCTAGCCTAGAATCCATCAAAAGAAGAAATACTCCTTTCAACACTCAGTCTGTCTTATTCATGTTAGTATGAAGTTCATAAACGTAATTTCTGGAGCTGAAACGATTAGCGATGGACGGTAAATTAATGTGCAACTATTTGTTAGATGATGAATCGTTTGTCGTTTTTCAAGCCAAAAAAACAAACCGCCATACCCTGGTTTCAGTGTCTACAACATGAGGACTTTGAGGGTTAAGTACTTTGTGTGGCAAGAACAGTCCAACGTTTTGGGATATCGTTCATTTTTTTCAGAGTCGGATGAGAAGAGGGATGTCGTCTCTGTGCGTCCCTGTTAGCCTAGCTTAGCACAAAGACTGGAAGCAGGGGGACGTAAAAAAAAATTTGAATAGAGCAAAATACACATTTCAACCCTCAAATCAGTCTGCTTTCGTTAGTACATATATGAAGTGTATAAACGTAATTTCTGGAGCTGAAACGACAAACGTCGTGTGACAGTAATTATATTGGCAACTATTTTTGTTAATTGAATCGTTTCAGTCATTTTTCAAGCAAAAAAGCCAAATATTCTCCAGTTCCAGTGTCTCAAATGTGTTTTTCGTTGACGGGAAATTTGGGTTTAGGACCCAAAACGAGATGCATGAAGACGCCAGGCCTGGGCATTTTTTTTTTTTCACTTATTTTTGACATTTCAGACTAAATGATAAAAGGCTTAATGGAGAAACTAACTGGCAATGAAAGTAATCATCAGTTGCAGAACTGGTTCCTATGAGACGGTTTGATTCAACGGGCCAGAGCACTTTGGTTTACATTTCTATAAGCACCAAAAACAAGCCAAATTCAGTGAAGTAGTGAACTGATCCTTCATTTTACTACTTTGGGCAATTTGGTTGAAAGAAACCCATATTTCTGATGTAGAAAATGTAAATTTGACCCGTAGACAATAGGAGGGTTACATCTAGAGACTCCAGCTCTCCTCTGGTCTCGCTGCTCCCTCCCTCGACTTCTCTTCACTTACTTGCAGCTCTCAAAGGCTCTGAGTCGGCCTTTAATCCGAGGAGGCGTTGATGGAGGCAGCATGCTCAGTCTTGCCTTTGGTGTCAGTTTACTCAGACAGCAACGCAAACTGGCTTGACTCCCGCTGAGGAAGTGAAAGTGTTCTCTGCATGTTGTAATTGTCTGGAGAGACCAGCAGTGGTGGAAAAAGTATTCAGATCCTTTCCTTAAAGTACCTCGTACCACACTGTAGAAATGCTCCATTACAAGTAAAAGTCCTGCATTGAAAATGTTACTTAAGTAAAAGTCTGTAAGTATAATCTGGAAAATTTAGTTAAAGTGCTCATATTATGCTCCTTTTCAGGTTCATAATTGTATTTAGAGGTTATATCAGAATAGGTTTACATGGTTTCATTTTCAAAAAACACCATATTTTTTTTGTTGTACTGCAGCTCCTCTTTTCACCCTGTGTTCAGGTCTCTGTTTTAGCTAAAGAGTGAGACCTCTTACTGCTGTAACATCTTTGTTGGCAGTGCACATGCTCAGTACCTAGGTAAGGACTACTAGCCAGTCAGGAGCAGAGTATGAGGGCGTGCCCTGACAGTAGCTAGGTAAGGACTACTAGCCAGTCAGGAGCAGAGTATGAGGGCGTGCCCTGACAGTACCTAGGTAAGGACTACTAGCCAGTCAGAAGCAGAGTATGAGGGCGTGCCCTGACAGTAGCTAGGTAAGGACTACTAGCCAGTCAGAAGCAGAGTATGAGGGCGTGCCATGCTAGCAGCTAGGCGAGCATTATAACGTGTGTTCCAAAGTGACCACGTTTGTCTCTGAAGTAAAGGCTGGACTACAATAGAGCTGTTTGGAGCAGTTGGTGAACAGTGTTTTCTGTTGGAGATGGTAAGTCCCTTTGGGGGGGGCTTTGGGCTTTTTTCACTTTGTAAACCTATAATGTGCACAAAAAAGATATATAACACAATAAAGGAAAGGGAAAAAGCCAAAAAGCATGACATGAGCACTTTAAAGTGTTAAAAGTAAAGAAACGTCCTCCCATTGTAAAGTGTAAATGATCAACCAGTTGTGTGTAACGGTCTGATCATCTCAGACCTGTAGCAGTTATATTGTTGGCTAGTTTACTTTATAATAAAACATCAGATGTTATAAACTACGTGTTTTGTGTGCAGTAATCTTAACGTGTAAAGTATCTAGTAACTAAAGCTGTAACAGATGAATGTAGTGGAGTAAAAACAATATTTCTCACTGAAATGCAGCGAAGTAGAAAGTGGCATGAAAAAAGACTCAAGTAATGTACAAGTACCTTTTTAAAAATTGGACTTTACTACTGTTTTGGAGTAAATGTACTTTGTTACATTCCACCGCTGGGAGAGAGGCATCGTTTCTGGAGACAGTCCAGACCGCTCTCAGGGTTTCTCATGATTAGACGACACGAGCCAGAGAAAAAGATTTAGATTTGATAAAACACAGAAGGGGAAGGAGGAAGTAAAGCTGCCGTTAATCCCGGTACTTTAGAATCACTCAGAGGGGGTGGGATTCATTATTTAGTCTGAATCAGATGTTTAAGCCGGGGGCTGAGCATGACAGAATCCCACAGCGCTGATTACAGAAAGGAAACCCAACGAGAGTTTAGCTCCAACAGTCTGCTGGGTCGAAGCCCGGCAGCTTTCAACACCCAGACTGCAGAGCAAACTGACAAACCAGTACACCACCTACGCTCCACTAGTCGCTCGTTGCCAGACTTTTCTCCACGGCGCTGTGGAATAAGGTCTGGCTACACCGCAGATGCATTACAGCACTGGTTCTCAAGCTTTTTCCAATAATGTTCCCCCTGTGAACAGTTTTGAACCAGCGCAAATAATATTTGGTAGAATAAAAAGTCTATACAATAGAGGAACAATACAGCGATGTCAGCGATAGAGTTAGTAAACAGACTTGTACCTGGAAAACCTTTTTAAATGCTGATGGAAAAAGGCGACAAACGTTTAAAAAAAAAAAAAAAAAAAAAACCCAGACAAAACCTTGAAAAAGACGGAAGGAAGAAGGAAGGCAACACTAGGGCGACAAAAGTGACAATAAGCGACAAACTTCGAAAAAAGTGACAAACGTAATAAGTAATGAAGAAAGGCAAGAACAGGTCAAAACAAGCTACAAAACCTTCAAAAAAAGGAGACATACTTCAAAAACAGAGACAAAAACTTTGAACAAAGAGACAAACTTAGTAACTACAGCCTTGGAACTGAAAAACATTTTGCGAAAAATGTCACGTACCCCCTGCAGTCCTCCAGAGTACCCCTAGGGGGACACGTACCCCTTCACCCCTAGGGGGACATGCCCCCTGCAGTCCTCCAGAGTACCCCTAGGGGGACACGTACCCTTTCACCCCTAGGGGGACATGCCCCCTGCAGTCCTCCAGAGTACCCCTAGGGGGACACGTACCCTTTCACCCCTAGGGGGACATGCCCCCTGCAGTCCTCCAGAGTACCCCTAGGGGGACACGTACCCCTTCACCCCTAGGGGGACATGTCCCCCTGCAGTCCTCCAGAGTACCCCTAGGGGGACACTTACCCCCATTTGAGAAACGCTGCATTACAGTATAGTTGGCTCTGGGTTGTTTGCATTTATTTGCACCAATCTCAACCGTTTTGGGCGGCGCTAAGCTCCGGACGCAGCGACGGTGGCTCTGCTAAATAGTCTCGGGAAGGAACTGGTTTTGGTGGAACATTTGAGAACCACAACACGCATGAAGCGGAAGGTGAGCGGCAAAGGATGTCTGGCTTTATCCTGAAAATGTTCTTCAGTTGACCGAGAATAACGCTCCACTGACAGGACTCGCACAGGATCACAAAATATATAATGTATAATACCATACAAATGAATATTACAATAGAAATGGATGTTAATTTGTTTACATTTTTTGCTACATTGTTTGAAAGACTTTGAGCTTTTACTTAAGTAACATTTTATATTCATGACTTTTACTTGTAACAGTATTCCTACTCTGTGGTATTGCTACTTTTACTTAAGTAAAGGATCTGAAAACTTCTTCCACCACTGAACAAATCTGACATGTAGAAGTGCAGCTTTTCAGAGGTCTGGAAACTTTTTCATTTGAAAAGTCAGCCGTCCAGTGTCTGTCCGACACTGCATGAACCGCCCCGACGCTTGCCGGAATTTCTGACCCACGTTCAGCTGTTCACCGGCCTCTCCACCTCCGTCTCTTCCTCCATTTCCTGTCTGCTCGTCGCTCCGTCTGCCCACAGGAAGGACGGAGACACAAATGGAGGATGAGGAAGTGATGTATTGGTTAAAGACCTCGGCATTACCACCCACAGCTCAAGATTGTTGGTGCATAGAGGGTCGGAGGTCACAGCGTGGCCCCCGCCTTCATTGATCCCTCCGTTTTTAAAGAAAGTTGAGGCACAGATGGAGCCATGAGGGATCTGTTAGTGACCCAGGAGCCAAATGGCAGTTTAGTAACTCGACACCTGCGCAGCCACATGGAGCGTATTGAGCCATTAGTCCTGAAAACAGGATAACCATCAACACCAGACACAGACCGGCTCACACTCGCAGATCTTAAAGTGCCCATATTATGAAAACATTACTTTTTCTGAGATTAGGGGTGCTATTTTGTGTCTCTCTCTCTCCACACGCATACAAACTTGGGGAAAAAAATAACCCATCCATGCTGTTTTGAGTGAGATATGGGTTTTTGAATGTGTCCTGCCTCGGCAGGGCTTTTTACGTCAGTAGCCGAAACAAGGTGGCTAACCGTAGCATACTAGCGCTAGCATGCTAGCTCGTTCTGAATGGCAAAACGCTGCAAGAACACTGTAACCAGCAGCCGCGAACCGTTGAGGCTTTGGCCTAATATAAGGCAGCGTAGGACGGGTTGGATCATTAAACGCAGCGCATTCAAGAAGTTCACGTCCCGGGAAAACACAAAACCTTCACCCAGGAAACGGGTGTTCGTGTCCCGGGAGTACTACTTAAGGGGACCATTGTTTTAACCCAAACTACGATCTTTTTTTCTAATCTTAACTAGTCGTTTTGGTGCCTTTTTTAATGTAACAGTCGTCGCCACATGACGTTAAACTTAACTAACAATCTCTAAACTCCATGCCATGTGACCACAGTGGGCTAAACGTCATGTGATTTCACGTAATTTCATAGGATATCCTGCGAATTGTTGGGCAGAGGTTTTTGTTCATCATACAAACCGGTTCATGACAAGGCGTTGGTGTGCTTCATAGGTTGTAACTAGCGTGCACTGGGACCCGTGGGAACTGCCTTGAGGCCAATTTATGCTTCTACGTTAAATCAGCGCTGTGGCTACGTACTGTATGCATGTACGTGGAGACCCTACGTGGCCTGACGTGCATCGCTGCGAGGGGTTACATTTTCAGAGAGATGCACGTCAGGCCACGTCTCTCGGTCGTGGCTGGGTAGCGTTGCATTCCCCCCAGGTCCGACCTTGTTGCGGTACGGCTGCGGCCATGACTGACAGCTGAAGTCACGAGGACCCAACAGTTAGTTTCCATCCAGAGGAGCAGAGGGGAAACAACTCTGTGCTGTGTTTTCAAGGTGTAGTGCAGGGAAATGCACACATTGACTTTAATGGAAACCTATTGACTCCGCTGCCGTTCCGCAACCGGTGGAAATTGGGGGGGGGGGGTTAGAGATCGACGCACACACCAATGCACAAGTATAAACTTCAGGCCACCTACGGCGAAAGCTCTGCGTGGAGCCTCCGCAGGACCATGAATCAGACTTTACGCCACCGTAGCCTGGCGTCGTTCCCTCTGAAACACGCACTGGTACCATGTTGTCGCCAGCTGAGGTGAAGTTCTTGAATTAAAGCTCCCAGTGTTAACGTTAAGAGGGTCATTCGTGCATGTTTGAGTGTTCCCATTTGGCTCTTTGTCTCCGGATGAATAAAGATGAACAGGGTTTGTAATAAATACTGTGATGTCACGCTGTACACGAGGCGAAGCGCACGTGTGTTTATCCCGCAGATAAACATTTCTGATCCGAGGCCCGGCAGATGTCGGATCTCAGCCTCTTCCCGACTTCACACGACTCTTTGTTGAGAAAGCGAGGAGGCTGAGGGCCGACCGTGAGTCCGTCGGCGTGTCGAGTGAGAGTAACAAATGTTTCTCATTTTAAGCTTTCATTGTTTACCACAAGTGATGAAAGACGTCCTCTGTGAGGAGCGATGCAATAAAGTGCTTAAGTGTAAAAGTCAGCATTTAGGTGGTTTACTTCTGCAAGTTTTCAGGGTTTCTGAAAAACGTTTTAGCTTTAAATAGTTTGATACATTTCTGAACACATTTTGTTCTGCCAGCACAGGGGTTCTCCAACTTTTTTCAACAATGTACCCCTGTGAATTGTGTTTTTAGGCCAAAGACTCCCTGATCAGCACAAAATGTTTCCATCTATATAAAGAGGACAATACAGTGTCAGCAGAGACAGATTTACTAAACAACCGTGTAACTGAAAAACATGTAAATGCCACATTTCAAATGTTCAGAATCCATCATTATTCTAGTAGTATTTTAGGAATTATGCATGACATTTTTAAATGAGCATTTTGCAAAAAGATCACGTACCCGCTGCAGTACTCCAAAGTATCCCCAGGGGTACGCGTACCCCCCCTTTGAGAAACACTGTGCCAGCACATATACATTTTTTTTTTTTTTATTGCTCTTCAAGCAACAATACTGAACTTTCTTTTCGTTGCTTTTCTCTGAATATTTTAGTGTTTTGACAAAAGCTTTTGGGTTCGTGCTAGAGCCCGGGCCTTTGGGTTCGTGCTAGAGCCCGGGCCTTTGCTAACTGTAGTGTGTCGTCCCTCGGCTGCAGGCTGACGGCTCAGAGGAGCGTGGAGGACGCAGAGGAGGTGGAGAGGGAGCAGCGTCGGAGAGCTCGGGAGGCGTCACGCTGGACCAACGGCGGCTCGCTGCCGGCTCAGTCTTCACTGGAGAACGAGACGCCGGCAGAGGAGACCATGTAAGTACAGCAAGGCTGCAACTAATGATTTATTTTGAAAAGTAGGAATCTGTTCTCCATGCCCAATCCTACCAACGGCACACTCAAATCATTCAACAAGCATTCTCCGGTGGGAGCGAGGGGGCAAGAGAACGATTACGTAAATCATGATACGATAATGAAGTAAATTACTTGCTCCTAGTGGCGTTTTACTTGCCCCGGGCCATCGGGCAACTGTTATTGTTGAACCCTTTCAGGGTGACGATGGCGTTGATTTATGAAGGGAGCGTTGATTTATGAAGGGGAGAAAAATATATATATATATATATATATATATATATATATATATATATATATATATATATATATATATATATATATATATATATATATATATATATATATATATATATATATATATATATAGAACTTCAAACACTCGTTGAATTTCTTGTTCGTGTCATCATGGGAACCCAGGAAGTTATTAAGTGCAGAAAATGTTTCACTCCTTCGCCTCATGGCCAATGACTTCCTGTACGAGCTGCTGAATCTGACTGTGTGTTGTTCTTTCTGGTGATAACTGCATGTTTTTAAAGAGCTTGTCGTCATGTTTCCCAGCTGTGAAACCTAAAGCTGCTCGTCGTACACTCACGCATGGCTGGTTCCATAAAACAAATGTTTCCATTGGGAGATGCTGCAAACGGCCTTGTCCCTTCCCGCCGCGCAGCTGACCTGAAGACACACACACACACACACACACACACACACACACACACACACACACACACACACACACACACACACACACCCACACACACACACACACACACGCACACAGCTGCTTTCTCATTACACAACCGCCGAGGAATGTTTACTACAAAGCGTCTCCACCGAGTCAAAGCGTTTGTGGCGTTTCAGATGACTTTTTAATTTCAGACTCTAAATAACAGCCTGCGCCTCGAACACCTTCTCCTCCGTCACTTCAGACTCGGCTGGTTTCAGGCGTGAAGCTCGCTGCAGCCTGTAATAAAACGGTTTCTGAAGCAAAGTGATGTTATGCTGTTTGAACTAATGGACTTTCCTAAAACTGGATTTCAAAGTTCAGTTCACAGTTCCAAAAATGAACTAGTTCATAGTTTTTTTTTTTTTTTTTTTCATATGTTGCTGCGAGCTATTATTTTATAGCACCATATAGAACCACAGACGGCAATTATTTCACCAGTTTTAACCCAAAACTGTGTCGGATTTCATCTTCATATCCAATCAGTTCAGTGTGCCGTTTCAGGTTTGCTGTGGATGTGACTGAAGTGCGGATTTTCATACGACGCTGCTTTGTCGACTTCATGCTGGTTTTTGTTTTGATGGTGCGGTGCGACACTGGTGGCTTGCGTTGCCAGATTGGGTGTTTTTTCCGCTACATATTAAGGCCTGTTCACGGTGTGATTTAGCCGGGTTTTCGCCTGGAAGGCTCTATAGAAATCTGGCCCCCTATTGAACAAAGTTAAACTGAGAGAGCGTGCCGATCACAGACACCAGAATGAACGAGCTCACAGTAACGTTTATCAGGCAGTAATACCGTTGTATCACCCAAAATATGAACGAGTTCATGAACTATCGTTCAATGAACGCGTTCAGCCACAACACTGTTGAAATCCCTGTTTTGCTGCGTGCTTTCTGGTCAAGAGCTGCATTTTGAACTAAGGCTGCAACTAATTATTTTTCAATGTGATTTTGATTATTTTCTAGATTTATCGCTCAGTAGTTTGGTCTATAAAATGTCAAATGGTGAAACCTGTGGATCAGTGTTTCCCAAAAAAGCCCAAGATGACGTCCTCAAATGTCTTTTGTCCACAACTCAAAAATATTCAGTTTACTAGAGAAGAAACTAGAAGAGAACTAGAACTAGAAGAAACTAGAACAATATTCACATTTAGCAAGCGGACATCTGAAGTTTTGCTTTCATAAGAAATGACTCCAACTCATTCATCGTTTTTCAAAATAGTTGGCGATTAATTTCTTTGACAACCAATCGATTAATCTTTTGCAGCTCCAGTGTGAACCCGCGGATGTCGGCTGCAGTAGCCATCAATCTATTGCTCAAATTAAACTGTCCAGTTACACTCTGACACAAACGAGTCTACATTTGATCATCTAATCTATATCGATATCCACCAACAATGTGAAAGTCTTTTAATACTTTCTGACTTCCTGTCTCTCGGCTCCAAGTCCATTGGTTCCTACTAAAGATGGAAATATTTAAAAACGCGCACATAAATGCTGCGTTCCAGCCAACACAGACCTAAAAAATGTCCGACCTAAAAGTCCAAGGGATCGCCAATCCAAGTCGGAGTTCTGTAAACTTGGGGCAAATCCATTGACCCCCGACTTCATCATTTGATTTGTACTATACTATCTGCTGCACAACAAATTGCCCCATTGGGGGACAAATAAAGGAACTTGAACCATCGACCCCGACTTCATGAAGTAGGCGTTGTCTTACTTCACGTGACAATTGCAGCACCCATGGATGTGCATATTGTAAATGGTTAACGAGTCAACTAAAACGCAACGCGGTGTAACCTGACTCGCCATCTGAGGAGTCATTATTGGAAACTGTTTGGAAAAGGGCAGGCACTTCAAACGAAAATACCTGGCAGGTGATTGGAGGAACCATCTGTCTATCGCATCCGCCGTTGTAGTTTTGAATAAAATGTCACGGACGTCACACACGCCTAAACCACCGGACACTGACTGGTTTGGTAAGCTGGTAGTTCAGACACAAACTATTTTCTTAAAGCCTGACAAGATGCACTTTCGCATGATCCCCAGCTGCCGTGCAAGGTCAAAGTATTTTTGCCTGTATTTAAAGCTATAGTACGCAGTTTGTCTCCCCCGTGAGGAATTCTAAGTAATGACGACAACACTGTCAGCACGTCCACGATACACACGCGTAAGTCGTGTAGAAAGTTGTGTGGAGCCGAGAAGAGCACCAAATGCAACTAAAACGGTTTCTTGATGTTTGCTCCAGTAAAAGACGAACCTGGAACCTGGAGGTTTTTGTTTCAAGTGAAAATGTCAAATGAAATACTCTATACTGTTAGTATACATCATGGCTTCTAGCAAAAGAAATCCTGCAAGAGGATCCGACGATGAGAAGAGCAGCACAAGGAGGTAAAACGGAGAGGCGGAGGTGTTACCTGACGGATGTGTCTCGACCTTGACTCGCTCGCTCCTGTCTGGAATATGTCCAGTTGTCGAGACTCACACAGAGACGTCGCTGCTCGTTAAGGCCCATTAGCTGCTGGGGGACTCCCATCATGCTGCGGGGGCTCCGTCGGCTGGCCGAACGTCTTAATCATCTGAGGAATGCTGAGTGAATTCCTTTCTGCCAGCTCCTGGGAACACAAAACACACTTTTATTACTTTTCCTCAGCAGGGGTGTCGGGGAGGAAGCAGCCGGAGATACTGTGCTAATTATTGAGAATATGTCCGACCACTTTATCTTTATCAACACTTATCAAACTTTAAATACCAGTTATTTAGGTCGTACTGCATGTTGCAGTGATTTCCCTGCAGATGGGAGCAGGTGCAGATCTGCGGAGGCTCCGTGATGATGGATGATTTACTCCGACACATCCTGCGTTCAGACCGCTGCACCGGCGGGAGCTGCAGGGTTAATCTGTGACGTTCAAATGTTTAATCCGACTCCACAAATATCGTTAGTTTTGTGTTGAAATGTCTGGGCATTTTGTTAGGTAACTCTTTGGTTCTCTGGTCTGGTTATTTTCTAATATAATTTATGAATACATTTCTCTCTGACTTTGAATTATCTTGAGTCGCTGTCTCGTGTTTCCTCCCCGCATTCTCATTCCCAACTCGTCAACTACTGACGCTTGGTCACTTTTTAACACTCTGGGTACCCCTTTGGTGTCATTTTATCAATGTGCAGGGTATAACCGCTTAGTTAGGGTTAGAAAAAGATCGTTGGTGGGGAAACATTCAAATGTCAATGTGTAGAAAGGGCTTTATAATACAAGAGCTGCAGTTATGACCCACTTGATAAATACACTTTGTGAAATAAATGTCAGACTCCCAGACACATTCCCTTACATCACTGACCATTTTTCCATTTCCTGTTTTTACTGGTTTGTTATTTCAGCTGAGGCGGAGGCTAATTGTTCATTTGTCAGCGGTGCTCTGTTGCTAATGTCTCTGTGATTACAGAAGCTAAACAGTGGAGAAATGTTTGACCCTGCTCTGTTCAATCTGCTGCGCCACCGATACGTTTCAGCTGTTAAACTCGGAACATACAGGCGGAAATAGTGACGTGATGCTCTCTTAAAAACTTATGGAGACTTATACAAAAGCAATATATCTGTTATCCCTTATGACCCACTAAAAGTGTGGTGTCCAAGAACAGTTCAGATTAGTCATACTTCCTTGTTTACTTACACACAAAGAAAATGAAAAGACTGTTCTCCACCAGCCACCTGCAGTGCAACAGGAAACGACAACGATCATACAGATGTACGTAAGAACACAGACTGAAATGTATAAAATCAGATAAACATTTAAAAACGGTTAAAACCGTCGACGGTACAGTGTGTTAAAGTGCTGTAGTGTCGTTAGCAGAGCAGTGTGTTTAAAGTGCTCATTCTGCTCATTTTCAGGTTCATAATAGTATTTAGAGGTTGTACCAGAATAGGTTTACATGGTTTCATTTTCAAAAAACACCATATTTTTGTTGTACTGCACATTGCTGCAGCTCCTCTTTTCACCCTGTGTTCAGGTCTCTGTTTTAGCTACAGAGTGAGACCTCTCACTGCTGGAACATCTTTGTTGGCAGTTGCACATGCTCAGTAGCTAGGTAAGGACTACATGCTCAGTAGCTAGGTAAGGACCACATGCTCAGTAGCTAGGTAAGGACTACATGAGCTAGCTAGCTGTTTCTCCAACTTCAGTAGTACAAGGCAGGATTAGCCGGGAGACTTCTTCTAAACGAGGGCACACTTCCAACTTTGTGTGGAATACCTTCAGAACAGGGACATGGAAGTAGTTCTTTTGGAGATTAGGGTGAACTAGTGTGTTGTAGCAGTGTTTTGCCATTGAGAACGAGCTAGCATGCTAACGGTTAGCCCCCTACCCCCCTTGTCTCGGCTAGTGACGTAGAAAGCCGTGCAGATTTTGACCAGCTCACCCGGAGACTGAAGGCAGGACACATTCAGAAACTGTATCTCACTCTAAACAGCATGGATGGTTTTTTTCCCAAGTTTGTATGCGTGTGGAAGCACCAGAGACACAAAATATCACCCCAAATCCCAGAAAAAGAGATTCTTGTTTTTCATAATATGTGCACTTTAAAGTGTTACGGTGCTCAACACAGAATATGCAAATCGGGACAAAAGCATATCGTCCCAGCACTACTAAAAAACATTCCTGGGTTCCTATGGCGGCCTTTCAGCTCCGTACAGTATTACGGAACCAACACTGAACATAGTTTAAAACCTCCAACACCTGCTGCTGTGTCACACCAGTTAACTTGTTACCCGACTCGTCCTCAGGTATGACGGCGACCTGAAGCCCAGTGGCTCTCCGTCCCTGGAGGAGGACGAAGGCTTCAGCGACTGGACTCAGCGCCGCGAGAGACGGAGGCAGCAGCGCCTGCAGGAGCTCGGCCACGGCGGTGAGGAGGACGAGGAGGAGAACGCCATAAACAAAACCGTGCCCGCAAAGAGTGTCCAGGCGTCGGTCGCGTCCTCTAGCCGGCTCCAGAGACAGCAGCACGAAGACGACGGAGCCGCGGTGGAGATGGGGAGGAGGAAGGAGTGGGAGGAGGCGAGGGGGAGGAGGGAGACAGAGAGGGAGGAGGAGGAAGACAAGAGGAAGAGACAGGAAGTGATGACCAGGAAGAGGGAGGAGATTCAAAGGCCGAATACAGAGGTACGTTTTTCACCAAACTGTTTTAATGTCATTTTATTCTGTCTATTCAATTTTTAAAGACATGTAGGAAAATATGCGATACGCGATAACGTTGTTGAATATCGTATGTATACGCTTTTACGCCTTTAATGGACAGCACAGGTGAGAAAGGAGAGAGGGGCAAGACATGCAGGACATCGTCACAGGTCGGACCCGAACCCTGGACCTCTGTGTCGAGGCACAAACCTCCAAACATATGTGCGCCTGCTCTACCAACTGAGCCAACCCGGCCACACAATTACCCATATTAATGATGACGGCAATAAGTAGAGTAGTAAAGGAGTCAACCCCATGGCCATTAGTCCCAGATCATACGTGGCAATTGTCCATCATATTATATTTCTATTCAAATCCAGATTATAGTCCACTCCCAAAAGTCCCAGCTGGCTCTTCCACCTATGCAGAAAAATACAAGTCCTTGTATTGATGTAGTGTCCAGAGTCACAACCTCCTGAGATGTTTTAAAGTTTGAATTAATTCTAGACGAGTCTGGTAGTCTAGAAATGTAGACGCTCCCTAGCAGCGGCAAATGTAATTTGCGGTCAGGGTCGTCTAGCAACTCTCCGTTGGCTTGCTGGAATAACCAAACTCTAGGCAGGCCAATCACATCGTGTATAGAGTCGGTGGGCGGGCTTAACATAATGACGGTAGAAGATGGCTGCTGGCGAACAGCGGGCTTTGGAATCGGCTTTGGCCGCGACTCTGGAAGACTTGGAGTTCAGCTTTTCTTTAAGAAAAGAGAGAACGGCACAGAAGTCATTCTTAAAAAAGGAAGATGTGTTCGGAGTTTAAAGTGTAATCTACCAACTAGCGTTGCTCTGATTGGTTGGAGCGCTATCCTATTACGTCCAGAGGGAATTTGAAAGACAACAGTTTATCCCGCCCCTCGGATTGAGCCCAGCCAATGGGGAGTTCCCAGACCCAACATCTGGATGTGGGTCAGACCCAACATCTGGATGTGGGTCAGACCCAACATCTGGATGTGGGTCAGACCCAACATCTGGATGTTGGGTCTGGCTTGTCAGGCTACGAGTCTGAGGCAAGTCTGAATTAATTTAGAAAGAACTAGGTGATATTCCAAGTGATTTAATACAAGTCCAACTACTGTTTAGTCATTTGAGACAAATCTAAGTCAAGTCTCAAGTCATTCACAACTAAGGTTGGGCATTGTTTGGATTTTAACAATTCTGATTCAGATTCTTCCTTTCGATTCCGGTTGTTATTGATTCTTTGAGGGCTGGAGTTGAAACGGGTCACATGCTTATTTCACAAATAAGAGGAACGTTTTATTTTGATTCAATGGTAGTTTGCAGTTTTACTGGGCGTAAAACAAAGCCAGACTAGAGCGCTGCTTACTGTGCGCTATGGCTGCAACACAACAAGTGCCTGGCCGCTACGGAAACCAAAACTTCCAACCCATGATCGGATTTTAAGCCAAATCCTCCAAACGATTCCAATAAAGAAACAATTCCGATGGAATTGCAATTTTTGGAACGATTCCAAGTAGGAATCGGTTCTCGATGCCCAATCCTATTCGTAACAAGCCAAAGTCAATCTGAGAGGTCTGTAGTAATTTTAGCCAAGTCGAAGTCAAGTCTAAAGATGCGTACAGATCAACTGGAGCGGTTGTGGCTCAGGTGTCCAAATGTCAAGTTAACGTCCTGCTGCGTCCTGTAACGCCCTGCTATGCTGTGCCGAGCCCTGCTACGTCCTGTAACGCCCTGCTATGCTGTGCCGAGCCCTGCTACGTCCTGTAACGCCCTGCTATGCTGTGCCGAGCCCTGCTACGTCCTGTAACGCCCTGCTATGCTGTGCCGAGCCCTGCTACGTCCTGTAACGCCCTGCTATGCTGTGCCGAGCCCTGCTACGTCCTGTAACGCCCTGCTGTGCCGAGCCCTGCTACGCCCTGCTATGCTGTGCCGAGCCCTGCTACGCCCTGCTATGCTGTGCCGAGCCCTGCTACGTCCTGCTACGCCCTGCTATGCTCTGCCGAGCCCTGCTACGCCCTGCTTTGCTCTGCCAAGTCCTGCTACGCCCTGCTATGCTCTGCCGAGCCCTGCTACGTCCTGAAACGCCCAGCAGTGCCTTGCTATGCCATGAACTACAACTACTATTTCTAGTCACTGTTCCATTATTATTGTGACTATTATTGCCGCTGTTCATCACACCCCCAACCGGCACCGTCAGACACCGCCCACCAAGAGTCTGGGTCTGTCCCAGGTTTCTCCCTAAAAGCGAGTTTTTTTCCTCGCCACTGTCGCACTAAATGCTTATTGGGGGAATTACTGGAATTGTTGCGTCCCTACGGAGGTGTTCCAGGCACGTCCAGCTGGGAGGAGGCTTCGGGGAAGACCCAGGACTAGGTGGAGGGACATTCAGCTGGGAGGAGGTCTTGGGGGAGACCCAGGACTAGGTGGAGGGATTACATCTCCAACCTGGCCTGGGAACGCCTCGGGATCCCCCAGTCGGAGCTGGTTAATGTGGCTCGGGAAAGGGAAGTTTGGGGTCCCCTGCTGGAGCTGATACCCCCGCGACCCGACCCCAGATAAACAGACAAGGATGGATGGATGGATGGATGTTGGGTCCTTGTATATCATAGTGTGGTCTAGATCTACTCTAGCTGTTGATCTTGTTATGATTTGATACTATAAATAAAACTGAATTAAGTCTGAAGTCATTCAAGACAAGTCCAATTGAGATTTTAAGTTATTAAACAAGTCATTCGAGTCGATCGAGTATCAAGATCTTCAGGTTTCAAAATGAATTTGAGACGAGTCCAAGTCGAGTCTTAAGTCGTTAAAGATGAATAAAGTCACAAGTCTTTGAGTGACAATTCAGTCTTTCAGGTCTCCCCGGCAACTGACTAAACGGTACACGGCATGGTTGAAAAGATGTTTTGTGGAACTTTTCCTTTTCAGATGGAGAAGAGAAAAGACGTTAAAATCTCCTACACGTCCAAGGTGTTCCTTCACCAAGAGCCGAAACTCGGCATCGCCAACGGAGACGCAACCAAAGAGGAAGTGACGTCATACAAGAGCAAGGCGACAAGAAGACCCACCAGGTGTGTAGTCTGTTCATATTTATGGCTGTAGTGTATAGAGTACAGCCCAACCGATGAAGGATTTTTAAGGCCGATATCGATACAGATAGATATAGATAGATCAAAAAGCCAGAAACGCGTAACAAAACCTAAACAGATTTCCCCAACATTAGTTATTTGTAGTTATTTGAGTCCTCACTAAAATAATATGATATGCAGTTTAAAAATAAACGCGTTTGTTTTATTGTCACCACAGAACATCAAAATAAATTAACGTTCTGATAAATAAAATTTATAAAAATACAAACTCAAGATATGAAACGTAAAGGGTTAAACAAGTGTTACCAACTGGGAGGGAGCAGAGCGCCCTCTGGTGGACAAACTACCCAACGCCAACACTCAGAACATGGTTGAAGGGGGTTTCGTCCGTTTTTATTTAATTTTTTAAATATTCATTTATCGGCCGTTATGCAGTAAATATCGTCCTGCCGATATTATCGGTATACTATACTGAGCTTTGGGAAAATGACAAATGATTAACTATTGTCAGCCCGTTTATCCGAGGATGTGGGCAGAAAATCAGAGTATTCAGAAAGAGCTCGACTTTGACTTTCAGGGGTGTCCACATAGTTTTGGCCGTATTGTTTACAATGGATTCAATCGGCAGTAAGCCGCCAAACAGTTTTTAGTGTTTTAAAATGAAAATGACAAATGTTTGACTTTTGTCAGCCAGTACAGCGGTAGATATCCATCTGAGAATAAACAGAAAATCAGATTTAAAAAGACAGAAAGTAGTAATAGGGCCGCACAATATAGGATTACATTTTTCATCGTCATCACAATATCAAATGGTGCAATAAACGCATCGTGAAAAGGCTGACGCACATCGCGAAACACAGATTCTTTTGTTAGTTGAAAGAAAATATCAGTAGAAAACTGCACTTTGAAATATAACTAGCATTCTTTTTTTTAGTGCTGCCTTTTATAGTCAATGTAATGTTTAATTTGGAAAGAAAGTTGGAAATGATTTCCTTTCATTTGTTTTAAAGTCTTCAGTTTGTTGTATTCAAGCAGAATACTGAAAGCACTGAGTAACCTTTATTATATTTTTATTTATCGCAAGTAATGTCACGTTATCACATACGTTCCTCATATCGTGCAACCCTAGAAAGTTCTTCACTTGACTTTTGACTCCCAGGGGTGTCAGATACAGAACAGACAACAGTTTTTATTGTTTTCGCAGCAGAGCCTCGGAGCCGGAGGAGTCGCAGGCCATCCTGGAGACGGAGCGACGTCTGGAGAAGATCCGGCTGGGCCTCCAGCAGAAGGAGAGCCAGGAGCTGGAGCAGCTGAGACACCGACAGGCGGAGGCCGAGCAGGAGCTGGAGCAGCTGAAGAAGAGGAGGGAGGAGAGGCGTCGAGTCCGGGAGGAAGAGGAGCGTCGCCGGGAGGAGGAGGAGCACCAACGGATGGCCAGAGAGGAGGTGACCACAGCACATGAAAGACTAAAAATATTACATATTTATACCTCCATTTTTTTGTTAAAAATATCTGAAATTCTGAACTATTCTGACAAATAGTTATGATTTAGTGGATAATCAGACTGTCACAGTTCAGTCAGGATGCTGTTTAGAAAGCGAGACTGATTTCATAGTTTTTTTCAAATGCTATAAACATTGAATAAAACACCCCAAATTCAATGAAAGTAGTGAACTGATCCTACATTTGACTTGCGATGAGCGTTGTATGTAACCATCCGTGTTATTTTTGGGGCAATTTGATTGAAAGCGACCCAAATTTCGGATGCGGAAACTTTATAAACGGGTCAAACCACAGGAGGCTTAAAATAAACAAACGCATTGACCTGAATGGCTGCGGTTTGCTCGCGGGGGTCGCGACGCGCCCAGAACGCAGCGCAGGCGCGCCTGCTGGAAAATTGTGGGGTAAGTGGTAAATGCTGCATGAACAAACGACGTATGTGGATGTTTTTCAGGGGGTGGACGGTCTTGTTTGTTTGCATGTCGGCCAAAATGAGCTCGTAAGAAGACGGAGTTAACCTGCCCTCTAGTGGCTGAAAAAAGAAATCATGCATCCAGCGTTAAAAGTGAAACGAGCACGTGCAGCGTGAGCAGATGTTTTTTTCCTGCGGTTGATGTAGGAGTGTGGAGTTGAACAGTTTGTGTCCTGACTCCCAGGAGGAGAGGAGGCGGATGAAGGAAGACATCGAGAGGAGGAGGACGGAGGCAGCAGAGAGGATGAAGAGCCTGAGTACGCCCAGCGTGGACGGAGACGAGGCGTTCTGTCCCTTCAGTCCCAAAGCTTCCACTCACAAGGTAAAGCATCACCTAAAACCCCTTCAACCCAACTATGGTCCAGACTAGGAGGAAAATATCCACATGCAATTATTTTTGACTGATATTGCAATATGGTTCACAATATTCAAGGGACTTATCATTTTGTAACATGATTGTCATTTTCATTGACTTTTACGAGGGTCTGTACCAAACAAACTGATGTTTTCTTTAGTCCGTAGGACACGATCTGTAGGCCGGGACGTCTCTGCAGTGCCACATTAATTATACTGAACACAATTATAAACGCAACACTTTTGTTTTTGTCCCAATTTTTCATGAGCTGGACTCAAAGATCTAAGACTTTTTCTATGTACACGAAAGACTTATTTCTCTCAAATATTGTTCACAAATCTGTCTAAATCTGTGTCAGTGAGCACTTCTCCTTTGCTGAGATAATCCATCCACCTCACAGGTGTGGTATGTCAAGATGCTGATTAGACAGCAGGATTATTGCACAGGTGTTCCTTAGGCTGGACACAATGAAAGGCCACTCTAAAATGTGCAGTTTTACTGTATTGGGGGTCTCCGGGGGAGCTCCGTCAGTATCTGGTGTGACCACCATTTGTCTCACGCAGTGCAACATATCTCCTAGACTGGTTTGACACATGTCTCCATGCCCATACGTTTTTTGCTGGGTCCTGTCTCCTCCCTTAATGCTGACTTCTGTTGACTTGGGACTAGGAAACGATACATTTTAAAGCTAATACACGCACGCACAATTACCGATATCAAAAGAGCTGCATACAGTTATTTTTTTGTTGGCGTGTCACGCCTCTCCTGTGGCTCTTTGGCGCCCCCTAGGGGAGGCGTACCTCACCTATTGAAAACCCCTGCACTAGTCCATATTGTGCTGCAGTACTATACATTTCTTTGCAAGAGTTAACAAGCTAACATTTAGCGTGTTTACGTGAAGGGTTACGGTTTCTTTTCACAGTAACAGCATTTCTTCAACTTCCCAAAGGAAACCCAGTTTACACAATCGGGAAGAGAGATCTGGGCTCAAGGCTGAAGCAAACAAACGGTTTCCTTTCTGCAGTAGAGACGACAAACGGACAGGAAGTGACAGCGTGACTTTGGCTCTCTGTAGTGACGTAAACGGGTTCCCGTCTTCATTCAAGAGCGTGTTCTTTTAAGTCCTTCCTTAGACTTTTTACAACGTTTGGAATAAAAGGACAGTTAATAAATATATAAATTGCACCGTGCATAGCTGTAGTCCGCTAACTTCCGTTTGCAAAGACAGTATATCTGAGTGAATGCAAACAGTTTGAGCAGAATGGGAGTTTGAATTTTGAGGGAAAGCATTTCAAAATCTGAACGTGAAATCAGCATAAATGCTCTCAAATTGAAACTATGCTCGTGAAAAAAGGATAGCAATGAATCTCTATGAACGGACGATTTGACTAAATACAAAGTAAAATGGGTTGTATTGTGTTTGAGTGAACTGTCCTTTGACTGAGTAATCCATTAAGTTACATTCACTAAAACAGATTACTGATTGACTTCTACATGTCGTTTTGTAAACAGACCAATGACTGTCTGTCTGTGTGTGTGTGTGTGTGTGTGTTGTGTGCACAAGATTGAAAGAAAAACATAATATTTCACTGGACTTAAAGTCCTCTTTATTTGGAAGTTAAAGTGTAACTTCTATGTTTTCCAACCGTTCCCAAGTTCTGGTGTCTGAGTGACGTTGGTCCAGTATTAAGCGAGAGTGCCGCAGTGCTGCAGAAACAATCTGCAAGCTTCAATTTCCGTCCACTTAAAGTTCTGGTTTTGCCGCTGACAGGCTGATTATTATTCTAGGTGTCTGACAACATTCAAGGAATGGATCCCTACAGAGAGAGACACATAGAAATAAAATGGATAGAAAGGCCATTTCCATTCCAGGCCAGCCGCTAAATGAGTCCCATTTAACTCAATGCTTCATCTACACAAAGCACACTACTGTCTCCATGAGTGGCGGCTTGTTTTTCGGCTTGTTTTCTGTGAACGATGTGGCGACGGGGTAACGTTATGGCGGAGTTAGCAAGCTAACGTTAGCCAACTATATTTTAGATTTACATCCTCGAAGTTTTGAGATGACCAGTCGTAGAAAAAACTCACCAGAGAAACTTAGAGGACAAAATCTGAAGGGACTTCAGGATTCGGGAAATTCAAAGAGACGAGAGCTTGGAACAGAGACACAAAATGCAACAATGGCATTAAAAATCCTACAATGTGATTTATTTTAAACACCGGACAACAAGCTAAGAAAACCGGTAAATACCCAATCAGTCTCGTGTTATCACGCTCTGCTCCTCGTGTAGCGTCTGCGAGGACGCGTACAGTTTGATGGAGGCCTGCAGACTGGGCCCTGTTTGTGTTGGATGGAGTCGGCGGCGGTCTGCGGCCGAATCCGAGCCAAACTGTAAATAACCCACGCGTGGGTCGAGGCGACGACGTGGGATACAGTCCTGTTTTCCTCAAAGATAAAAATAAATAAATAAATGACCTCAGACTTTTTCTTCTTTTTTCAGATCACAGAGAGAACGGAGTCACTGAACCGCTCGCTGAAGAAAAGGTGACTGTCGTCGTCAATACAGGCGGCCTCTCCACCAGTATCACAATACGATATATCGACTCTTTGGACACCGATACGATATTCACTGATATCTTAAAGGTTTTCACGATACGATTTTGTTTTAGTTCAGGAGCCTGTGACCGATATGAGACAATATCATATTTACTGCTCTTCCAGGCATTTAAATTAAAAACTATTCATTTTAAATGTGCTCTAAGCGATGTCACGTTTTTTAGGTTACAACATTTTTTGTCACATACAGCAAACATCTCCTATCTGCTAGCTGCCTGTCCCCTGAACACACTGTAAAAAACATCTCACTATCTGCTAGCTGCCTGTCCCCTGAACACACTGTAAAAAACATCTCACTATCTGCTAGCTGCCTGTCCCCTGAACACACTGTAAAAAACATCTCACTATCTGCTAGCTGCCTGTCCCCTGAACACACTGTAAAAAAACATCTCCTCACTATCTGCTAGCTGCCTGTCCTCTGAACACACTGTAAAAAAACATCTCCTCACTATCTGCTAGCTGCCTGTCCCCTGAACACACTGTAAAAAACATCTCCTCACTATCTGCTAGCTGACTGTCCCCTGAACACACTGTAAAAAACATCTCCTCACTATCTGCTAGCTGCCTGTCCCCTGAACACACTGTAAAAAACATCTCCTCACTATCTGCTAGCTGCCTGTCCCCTGAACACACTGTAAAAAAACGCAGTCTCTGTAGACAGCCCAGGCTCCACAAACGGCAACAAAAACAAACTGTGCCGACCTGCACCACCAAACATAACAGTCTTCCAGCCAATAACCGACAAGAAGGATTTGGGGTTGGGGGGGGTTAGTGCACGGAAGGGCGTTACCCTCCGTTTTGTTTGACAATACTTCGAACGTCAACAAGAAGTGACATTACCCAACATCTCTTAGAGCACCTTTTAATAAAAAGAATAACGAAGTGTGAATCTAAAATAAAGGCATCTTACAGACGATATGTATCGGTATTTTCTCTGCATCGATGATATTGGATCGTGGAGCTTTTGAAACGAGCGGTTTCCAATAACCTTGGAAAAATAAAGACGCAAACAAATCATAAATATTAAATGGAAATGTACAAAATATGTAAAATATGTTTTTAAAATGAAAAGGATGGAAAATATAGTATATATCAAGTAGTAGTGTGTGTGTGTGTGTATGTGTATATATAGTAGTATATATCAGTAAACATATCATAAACTGCTTCAATGTGAAGAGAGAACCTTGAAAATGTCCTCAGTGACCGATCGGATTCTGTTTTAACGGTTTGTGTTTTGTCTGAATCAGTAACAGCTTTAAGAAGACGCAGACTCTCGTCCTGCTGCCCAAGATCGACGACAAGCTGGAGCAGTACGCCCACGCTGTGGAGGTCAGCACACACACGCACGGACACACACGCACGGACACACACACACACACACGCACGGACACACACACGGACATGGGCGCACGCAGACACACACACACACACACACACACGTACAAGTACACAGACACGCACATGCAGACACGAACATACGTACAAGTACACAGACGCACACATGTACAAGTACATAGACGCAGACACACACGTGCAAGTACAGACGCACTCACGCAGACACGTACACACACAAACACACGTTTATAGGTGTATGTTCATTTATTTCACCTACTTCATTTAAGCCGGCCAGATATGAAGAGGTTAAAGTTGTTTGTTTTGTGGTGTAAATGTGTGTGTTGTCAGGATTGTGGGTCAGTCTTTTTGTTTTTTGCAGCAGGACGTGTATATGATGTGGATTGTATACACAGTGTTAGGAAATCTGAATAAAATCTTGAAAAAGAGAGAATGCAAAGCATCTGAACATCTGCACATGAAGTCATGGAGTTGAAAATGTTTCCGTAACCTTAGCTCTAAAACCGGGTCTTAACTTTCAGATAGCGCTTTGAAGAAGTGAAAGCTGAACAAAATATCCTCCGTGCCAGAAATGTCCCGAGTTTCCAAAAATGTTGTTACCAAGTGTGAATTTTCGAACTAAATCCTTCTTGCCAGCACCTCTTAAGCTCAAATATTAAGAAAGAGAGAAATAATCTGGCCCGTAACCTCCAGTACAGGTCGCTTTTAGACCGAAAAAAACAGATATAACACTTCCGGTCCTTAAGCTAAGCTAACTGGCTGCTGGTTGTAGCTTCATATTTAAAGGGGCGCTATGTAAGTTTGGCCATTTCTTCGCTTTTTGCTGGCAGGTTTCTCTCTAGAGCTCTCCCTACAGCTTCAGAATAGATATTTGGCAGCTCCGATGTTTTTGCCGGCTCAGCCATGACGACAGTGTGAAAAACTCCATCGCTACCTTGTTAGCCGGTTCCTGGATGTGTGCAGTGCCGTGAAGCAATTCGTCCCATCGCAAGACCTGATATCACGTGATACTTACTGACGCTGAGGCCAGCAGCTCGCCGCCCCAAAGTTGCGAGGGAGGTTTTTCCGCTCACAGGCGCTGGGGGAGGGAGCGAGACGACCACCATTCAACTCAGTCATATAACCATTCCAATGACTCCGAAGCTGTTCAGTTAAGGTAAATAAGCTAAAAAAAAAAAAAAAACTGCATAGTTCCCCTTTAATGGAATAACATCAACATGGTATTAAGTGCAAATCATAGCATTCCCCAAAACGTCAAACTGTTCCCTTTTTAAAGTGTCCGAACCCTCGGGTATTTTCTGCTCACTCAGAAGCTGCTGACTCTCTTTCTGGACTCTCATTGTTTGAAACCAGCTGAAGGTTAAAGAGCAGCGCTGACCCTTTTTGTGCTGAAGTCACAAATCTCTGCAGCACCTGGCCGATGACGTCTCAGCGCTCTGTTGTCATTTCGGGCAGATATACGACGTTTAGACCTCCTGTAATTGTATCTTTCCGTTCCCTGTTTTCACTCGTCGCCTCAGGCTGATTAACAGCACGGTCAGCGACCTGGACGCTGACTTAAAAACAACTATTTATGGAGAGCTTAACAAAAGTTTCACACACACTGCAATAAAAAGACAAAAGAAGGAAGAATATTCTTACATAAACCAGTGTTGAGATGCTTTTTATTTCTTATTCTCGCAGTACTTTTAATGTGCGGAAGGCCAACGCTGCCAATATTACAACAATTCATCAAACTTTGTGTGCACGTGATGTAAGGCACAGTTTAAATAAAAGGAAAAAGTCCTTGAAAATGCTTAATAAGTACCAAAATGAAATCTGAATTGACAAATAATGTTGAGTTTACTCCCAACGCATTTACAGAGAATGCAGAGAACCTAAACCTGGAACAACCAAATCCTCCAAACCAACAACGATATCGGTCGTGTATTCCTTTTCTCTAATACGACCCACTAAATCTAAACCAGAGAAGGTAACGCGTCGTTTAAACACGTCGATAACGTTGTGAAACGGTTGCGGTTTGTTAAGGTTTAGGCACCAAAACTAGCCTGACGAGCCAGACCCACCAAAGCCGATTCCAAAGACCGCGGTTTGCCAGCAGCAGCAGCCATAAGCCTGCCCGCCGACTCTATACACGATGTGATTGGCCCGGCCAGAATTGGGTTTTTCCAGCTCGCAAGCCAACGGAGAGTTGCTAGACCCCCTGGCTGCAAATTACATTATATACAGAACGTGATGTAGGTCTGTTTTTTTTTCCGTAAATTAAAACACAACTCACCGTTGACTGTTATTGTCAAACGGGACATGAACCCCGGTCTGAAAGTCCTGTTAGTTTGACCCATCCAGCCTGCCTCCTTACCAGGACATTTGGCACTGTTATACTTCCTCACCTTCTCCGTAAACTCAGCGCTGCTGTTGTTGTTATTGTTGATATGCAGAACTCCCAGGAGGCTCGGGCAGTGAAGGCAACACTGACTGACCTGCCCAGCTCGCCTGAGGTCGTCTCCTCAAAGAAAACTCTGTTTGAGGCCGGAGAAGCCTGGAGCCAAGCTCCCGCCAAGCCAGCTGCCTGCAAGGTGAGAAAATGCCCAGAGACGGGGCTCCTTCCTGTCCAATCTATTGGTATTATGGCTATAATGCGCAAAAATAGATATTCAAATATATTCAAACCTATTATTTTATTTTAACTAGGTAGGGCTGCACAATATATCGTGTTTTTATCGTCAGCGCAATATTAACTGGCACAATAAACATATCGCGAAAGACACGAACTGTCATTCCTTTTTAGTTGTGCCTTTATATATTCAATTCAATGTTCAATAAAAGAATGTTGGAAATGATTTCCTTTCATTTGTTTTATATTCAACAAGCAGTTTGTTGTATTTTAGCAGAATACTGGAAGCAGCAGAACTGAGTACACTTTAATATCGGTTTATTTATGGCAAGTAATATTGTTATTGCTATATTAATTTCCCTCCTATTGTGCAGCCCTAGAACTAGTATTCCAGCGTTATTCATGGCCCAAATCTGAATGGAGTTTTAACCTAAACTTGTCTGAATCAGGACGCTGAGGGGTTGAAGGTGGTCGTGGCCGAGCGGATCACTCAGTGGGTGAAAGGTCCGTCAGACGGCAGCCGTCTGTCGCTCTGCAAACCCACAGTAAGTCACAAACGCAACCTGAACACAACACTTGTTACTGCACAATGAGTCCTTTTACTTTAATACTTCACGCATATGTTGATGCTAAAACATTTGTACTTTTACTTAAGTAGGATAATGAATGCAGGGCTTTTACTCAAGTATTGTTATTAAGTCTTCCACCGGTAGTTTTACTGAAGGATCAGCTGATCTTCCACCACTAACTGACCGACTAACTGTGATGTGTTCAGGTGCAGCTTAAAGGTTTATGTGAGGTTTCCCTCTTGTGGAGAAACGAGATGCAATGGCTCCTTCTTTTGCTTTAACTTTGAAGTACTTCTCCTGGAATTTCTTTTATTTGAGAAATATTTTGTTAAAGTGGATTTTTGTTTCAAATTAATGAAACAAATATTGAAGGTCAGAAAAATATCCTTTTTATTTTTTTTTTACTAACAAATGAGTTTTTTTGTTTTTAATGCATCTCGCAGATTACTACTACTACTACCACCTTGTGAAAGGCACTTTATGAAGGATTTTATTTTTAGGTTTTGATGAGTCAGTGTCGACATGTTTGTATTGATTATTGATTGATCCGTCAGGACGTGCGGCCCGGAGATGTGATGCAGAAAAAGAACATGTGGGAAGTTATCGGAGACTCGATAGGGCAGCCCGGGACACAAAGAGTCAAGGTGAACTCTCTCTCTGTCTCTCTCTCTCTCTCTCTCTCTCTCTCTGTCTCTGTCTCTCTCTCTCTCTCTCTCTCTCTCTCTCTCTCTCTCTCTCTCTCTCATATTCTGGACTCTTTTAAAAAAATCTGTTTGGCTGACCCGTCTGCACTTTTTGTTTTATTATTATTTTAGGATGATAAACGGTTTCAGGGCACTCAGACACTTTATCTTTTTCCTCTTCAGAATTCAGCAGCGGGGAAAAAGTACAAATTTGTGGTCACTGGTCACGGAAAATATGAGAAGATCCCCGCGGACGACGAGAACAGAGGAGAGTTCATTAACGGAGAGTCTGGTAAGTGTTTCAGTGTTTAGGTCTCTCTGAATGTGAACACTAGGGGGGTGACGAGACACGAGATTGGGTTCACGAAACGAGATTTTAACACTGCTTTAAAGACGACGTCAGTGAAGAAATAAGAAAAGGAAAAAAGGACAGGTGGAGAGTGGTCTGCTCGAGACAGCGCCACAGTGAAGTTCACGCTGCAGACGTGTGTGTATCTTGGCAATGGGAGGGCGGGGGGTGAGAGGAGGGCGGGGAGAGTGAGGAGGGCGGGCGGGAGGAGAGAGTGAGGAGGGCGGGCGGGAGGGGAGAGTGAGGAGGGCGGGCGGGAGGGGAGAGTGAGGAAGGCGGGCGGGAGGAGAGAGTGAGGAGGGCGGGAGGAGAGAGTGAGGAGGGCGGGAGGAGAGAGTGAGAGATGGCGGGAGGAGAGAGTGAAGAGGGATGGCGGGAGGAGAGAGTGAAGAGAGTGGCAGGGAGAGAGGGAGAGGGAGGGATGGCGGGAGGGGAGAGTGAGGAAGGCGGGCGGGAGGGGAGTGTGAGGAAGGCGGGCGGGAGGAGAGAGTGAGATCTTAGTTTCTTTAGTTGGGTTTTCTTTGTATTCAGTTATTTTGATGTGGAATTTGTTTTAAAACCCCAAATATTGTTTTATTTTTATATACCGTTTCAGTGTCACCTTTAATGCGAGGAAACATCTGTTGTTTTGCACAGTTGATTAAAATAAAGAATATTTTCCAGCTCATTCTATTTAAAAAAAAAAAAAAAAAAAAAATGCTGAGAAAATCACATCGTGAACTGAAAATCTTTAATCGAATTGTGACTTGAGTGTATCGTTACATCCCTTCGGTACATTCATCTTGCAATCGCACAATCAATTATTCACATTTTGTTTCTGTCGCCCAACCTTCCTTCTCTCTGTCTCTCCCATCCAATCAAACTGCCTTTCTGTGTCTAACTGATCCGATTGGTCCTTTTTATTTCTGGACAGGAACAGGAATCTGGTCAAAGTAAGACGCTCTTAAAATGTTATTTCATTGCGACTTGCAACAGTAACCATCTACAGCCTAAAAAAAAATGTCATGTTATACTCCTACATACGCGGTCTTAACCCTGAGGCAAGTAGCACCATTTTGGAGGAAAAAAGTGGATATTTGAAAGATCATTAAAGAGAAAACATTTTCTAATGTCCCAAAAAATTAAGCTTGTTTGTGCTAAATAGCAACTTGAAGTTCAATCTTTAGTGAGCTACTGCATATAAAGTCTGTTTCAGACAATTGTCTTGACAATAACCAAATATTTTCAAATCTAATAACTTAATCTGTATTATTTTCTATATTTGTGAACATGTGATGAAAGGAACAAATGAGAAGTTCTGATTTTTCTGAAAACATAAACCTTTTAATCTGATGTGACGTCTGAATTAAGACAAAATGTGGCTCTTTTTCTGTTTCCAGCTAATCCACACATACAAACATTTAACATCCAGACAACCAGTCACACAAATGCAACACAAAGCTTTTGTCAAGTATAAATTTCAAAGCCGACTTTTCTACAAACGCACGTCATTCATTTAACAGACTACGATTTCTTGCACCTGTACATGAAACATATATATATTATAACTGTTTTTTCTTTACATTTTCGTCATGGCACTTTATATATTTACTCTATTGGCTTAAGTAGCGGTGAACCCCCTCGCTGTTCTATTAAAGTCTTTTGGTTCCTCATCTTGACCTTTCCGCCCAATCAGACCCATTTCAAAAACGGTTGAAATTTTCGTCACCGGCCTCGACGCTGCCTCTTTAAGCTTTTTAGCATCAAACTTTGGACTAAAAAGCAGCACAGGCAGCCGGTGCGCAAATGAAGGTATCTCTTTCTGCTCGTCACTTTGCGCTTCCTTCTTCTTGTCCTCGCTTTTGTTCAGCTCGATCTGGTGCATGATGTTCTCTTTAGTGGAAAACATTTGGAAGAGGACGGCGTTCCACATCTTGGCTGCAATTGGAGCATCGTTCGTTTGGTTATCGTGCTGTGTGCCAGGCGGGTCGACGGCCTTCCCCTCGGTCGTTGTCGCCTCGCTTTGTTTGGGCCCAGCGGCCTCCTTCTGAGGGCCTATCTCTGGGAATTTAGGCTCCTCTTCTTCCACCACCATGTGCTTTTTGAGGCGGGACCAACCGCTCAATTTAGATTTCACTCCCTTTGGCCTTTGCATGACTTTAAGAAGGGGCTCGGCTGGGACGGATTCATCTCCTTCCTTTTTCTCAGGTGCAGATTTCACTGCTGGAGCTGATTCTGCTTTCTTATCTTTTCCTTTGTCTTCATTTCCTGTTGACTCAGCTGCAGACGGCAGAGCAGGCGCTGCTGTGCTTGGCGTTGGGCCTTCGGAGTTACTCTTGGTGGCAGCTACAGGTTTCGCTGACTCTTTCTGATCTGAGACGCCAGCTTTTGTCTCAGTTCCAGATTTCTGGACTTTGTCTTTGCCTAAAAGTTTTCTTACTGCCTTCAGAGGATCCTGGTCGTCACTTTTGGGCAGAGGATGTTTGGCTTCAGGAGGTTTTGTCTTTGGTTTGGCAACTTGTGTTTCCACCTTCTGTTTCTCAGGAGTTTTCCCTGCTGCTGTTGTTGGAGGTTTAACCTTTGGTGTTTCTTGAATCACCTGACTGGATACCGTACTTGTCTCTTGTGTTAACGTTGTTCCTGAGGTGTCCGATGCTTGTGAAACGACAATAATAGGGATTGAGGGAGTGGCGGCAACCTTCTCTACATCTTTGGGGGTTTCTTTGGCTTTAGACACCTCAGGCGTAGATTGGCCCTTCACAGACGGTTCTTGGCTTGGTGTTTTACATTCTGGTGATTCCTCTTTTGTAGCTTTAATCTCATCGGTTTGCGTCTTAGAACTGGAGATACCAAACGCCGGAGAGTAAGTTCTTATGCCGCCGTAAGCAGTATATTCAGCAGGTGTCAATCCACGGTAGCTAGACTTTGATTTAAGAGCCACTTGGGTTGGGGTTTTAGGTCTCTGAAAAGCTACGGATGATACACCAGAAGGTGATGTCCCATAGGTAGGCGTCTTTGGTCTTTTGAAGCCAGGTGACGTGGTCATAAGTCGGGATGCTTCGTATGTTGGAGTCTTAGGCCTCTGATTGCTGAAAGAAGTCACTGCTGGTGTTATTGGCTCAGATGCGGCAGCTATAGGTCTCTGAGAGCCAGCTGGAGCAGTTTGTCTTGTCAGATCAGGCTCTGATTTTGACTTTGTAATGCTTTTTGGGATTGGTTTGACGACGTCCGAATGAATTTCCCCATTCAGTATAGTTTCGGTGGGCTCAGGCTCAGTAGTTTTCGCACTTTGGGAAGCAGGCAAACTGCTCACAGCAGAAACCGTTTTGGGCATGCTTGACTTCTCTGGCTCTACTGTGATCGGCGACACAGCAAACAAGAGAGGATTGGGTCTTGAGACTTCAAAAACAGGCGTTGTAGCCCGATTCTTGTGGTATGATGGGGTTGTAGGGCGTCGCACTGTTCTTAATGTTTGTAACTCAAAAGTTGGGGTTTTAACTCTGATTTCTGCTGTTGGGGTAGCTCTTTTGATTTCAGATGTTGGGGTAGCTCTTTTGATTTCTGCCGTTGGGGTAGCTCTTTTGATTTCTGCCGTTGGGGTAGCTCTTTTGATTTCTGCCGTTGGGGAAGCTCTTTGGATTTCAGATGTTGGAGTTATGATTATATTCATCTCTGCTGTTGGTGTAGTGCCTCTTTTAGTTTCTGAAGTTGGTGTTTTCCTTTGGGAGTCTGTGCCCAGCAAAGGAGTCGTCGGGGTCGTTCCTCTTCTGACCTCAGATGTTGGAGTCAGATCTTGTTTTGTTTCTGTTGCTGTTTTACTTTGAGGTACTGTGCTGCCGATAGCAGTTAATCCAGCTGTGTCGTACACAGGCGGGGTCCTGGATGACTCGTAGTACGATGTGCTCGCCGTGTACATCCTAATTTGTGGGACGTCAAACATCGGTTTGGGCGATCTTGAAGGTTCGGTTGCTTTGAATGTTGGACGTGGGCTTTTGGATTTGACGAGCGGGGTCAACACAATGAGAGGACGAATCAAAGCTTGACCTTCTGTCGCTGGATAAGGAGTTGGACCTGGTCTTTTTGTCTGTGGGGTTCCTCCTGCTGCAGAAGGCCTAAAACCAGCAGGAGTTTCAGCAAGTGTGCTAAAAGCTGGCTTTTTCACTTCGGCAGCTGGTGCTGTTGCCTCAGGTACAGAAGAGACTGGCACAGATATTTTTGGCACTGCTAGCTCGGCGACAGACCCCGGAGCTGTTGAAACTCCATAAAGGTGGGCCGATGAAGAAACTGTGTTAACGTTCTGCGAGTAAGTGTACAACGCGTTTGCCACTGTCTGAGGTGAAAACCTCGCTGCACTGCCATGAGCTGCACGCTGTGGGTAAGGGGACGCAACATGGCGATACAGCGGCCTGACGCTGAACCGTGGAGGCTGTTGGGTGTTGTAGAGGCTGAACTGTGTCTCCGGAGTCTTGGGCGGGGTGGAGTGGTCGCTGTGCTCGAGGTCGGGGCTTGCCTCGTTCACAGGGGAAAGACTGGAGCGGAAAAGTGTGGCGGGCTGCGATGCCTGAGTGGAGGCCTTTTTCTTGGCGGTTCTCTTGAGGAGCTTCTGAAGACGAGCGTTGTCCTTTCCAGGCTTGGGTAGCAGGGGCGGGGGGTACTGCTGGGAAAGCAGGCCCGGCTGGTTGGCAGCACCGTAAACGACAGCCATGAGCGCTTCAGCACCCTGTGGAGAGACAAAAGAAAACAGAACTGTTAGAAAAGGAAGATTTATAGCAAGACATGATCAAAGCATTTGTATAGAGTACATAAATTCTGGCCGAATTAATCTGACTAAAACTCCAGACCTGTACTTCCATTTTGTTGCGAAGAATACTTCACCTGTACAATATATATTGGTATAATTTATTTTATATTATGTCTATATTACATTAGACATAGTTTAAATATCAGTTAATGTTTTGTGTTCTTTTAAAGTGTTTTGATCTTCATTTTTCAAAGTTTAATTTATTTTTAATTCAGTTTTAAAATGTCTTTGAACTTTTTCATCTGGCGCAAAAAATAAAGCAATCTTACAACTTTATAGTTGGTTGACAGTTTATTTTATATTACGTCTATCCTTAACTGATACCCTTTTTGGAGTTAGGGTAAAGAAACATCCCGTTACGTAAGAAATGCATCAATACTTTTCACTGGACCTTTTTTAAAAAACCTCAAATCTTTGTTGAACCTAAAAAAAAGGGTTAAAACCTAAACCTTTCCCAAACAATTACAGCTAACTTAATTGACATTTGGACCACTTTATAATATTTACCACTCCTGTTGTCCTCGGGTCAAATTTGACCCATTTTAAGTTCAGAAATTTGGGTTTCTTTCAACCAAATTTTCAAAAGAAATAACGTGAATGGCTCCCTATAATGTTCTTCACAAGTTCTATTCAGTTTCATAACATTTGAATTTTTTATCCTTTTTATAAAAACGTTGAAAAAAAGTGAGAAATGTCAGGAAAAGCTTCAAAAACTTGGTGAAAACGTCAAAAGGTGCAGAAAAAAACGTTGGGGGGGGGGGGGGAGTGACAAATGTTGATTAAAGTGACGACACACCGGTGGAAATGCAACATAAGTGTCGAAAAAGACATCCAAAACGTTGAAAAAAATGTAAATTTTGACCCAGAAAAATGAAAAAGTTGCACGGTCGACGGGAAGACAACACAAGGGTTAACTTTTTCTTTTCTTTTCTTGCAGATTTATATCACGATCGTTACTGAGGTGTCGTCTTTGTTGGTTTTTACTTTGACGCCCGCTGGCTTCAAAGACGTTTTAACAGAAGCAGCCATTACAGACTCAAGATTTCATTTATATCCAATAAATCACTTCTGCTGACTCTCTGTTGGACATCTGCAAACCCAACGGCCCAAATTCAGAAGCTCTAATGTCAAATGTCTATATATGTTCAGTTTCCTCTTTGCTTTTGTATTTTCTGACATTCTTTTTCTATTATGTATATATCTGCCTGTGAGCATTAATGTTTCTGTATTCTTCAGGGTGTTTTTGGGGGAACCATTCCTTATCTTTGTATTATGTTTTGTAGGAAAGTTTAAAAGTCTTTTGAATAGAAAAGTTTTCACGTTACAAGTCACGTATATTTGATGGAGATCACACTTTATGTTGATGAATCACACTTTAGGGTATATGTTCTGCACTTTTGGCTAGAGAACAATCTGGAACAGTTTTGGAGAGACATACTTTGTCAAAAACTGCAAAATGCAGAGTTTAAACAGATTATAATACTACAGACGGTTCAAAAACTGAGTTTAGTATTCCTTGGCTCACTTTTGAACCCAATATAGACAGCATTTATTTGGTTTCTGTATCAAACTATTTCCTGTGTATGTTTTAAACTGCTCTCTCTGTACTACTACAGACATTTTGAACTTTTATCATGTACTTAGATTTTCTGATTTTATGTTTATAACCTCTTTTCTTAAATAAATTTATTTTCTAATTTTGCTTTGCCCTCATGTTTGTCCAATTCTTGTTTTTATATACTCTGAAATGGTGGGTGAAAGTATTAATTATATTAGATTCCATTTTGCGTAACTTCTGGTCGTAGCGGTATCCCTTCTACCCACAAAGCCAGGAACTTATATCAGTAAAACATAAAAACAAAAACGGGCTATACAATCTATTTATCTGCTAGTTAACCTGCTAACGTTTTATTTTAAGCCCTATTCGTACGGGATTACAACTACCTGGTGACCTCTAGTTATTTGTAATAATTGCGGAGGTTGTCTGTGATCTTAATCCCGTGCGAATCGGCCATGTCTGTAATTTAAGTAAATATTCCTCCACCGAACACCGAGGTCCTGTGGTGATATTAGTCCCGTGCGGATCGGCGTGTCTGTGATTTGGCGGGATCATATATCATTTTGTCAAGGTTTGTTTCCTGTGCGCCTTTTTGACCTCTCTCGTCAAGACTGATTTGGGGCAGTGGGGAGCAGCGGATGCCGCCTATCACGACCAACCTAGTCTGCACCACTGCCCCAACCGGAGACCTCCGTCCCGGAGTCGACGCATTCCCGGTGATTTCGTCCGATGGCTGACAGTGATGCTGCGTGGGTGCCGTGGCAGCGGGGTTGATAGTGTATACGCTCTCTGGTAACCTCTACTAGCCCTGGCCCCAAAAGATACAGAAGCCCGACCCAAGTGCGGTGCGGCATCCTCCAGGTAGAGTTGATTGAACCAACTCAAATCAGCTGTTCTGGAACGGAAAACTCAGTTTCCCATCTCAGGGTAAATCAACTCAGAGTTCAGGGTTAGACTCATGAGTTTGCTCAACCTTCTTCCTGAAACGGGCCCCTGGATGATGTTACCAGCTCACAGCTGACCCTGGAAGCTTTTACTCTGCCTAATTTTAGTTTGAAGGCAGGGTGGAGTCTGGCCAATCGCCTGCTTCCCTTTTTTAGGACTCCAGGCTTTTTACAGGCCGCATCGCTTTCCTGAAAACAATAAATCAGAGTGCTGTGATGCAGATGGAGACACAGAAGCGCATTTAAGTCCCGCCCCCACCGGAGGGGAAAAGAACTCCACGCTCTCCGTTGACTTTTCCTCCTCGTCCATTTCGTCTGCTAGCAAACAGAGAAATGCCTTACAGCTGCTGTGTGGTTATATTCACTACCAACAGGATAAAGAACCCGTATAGTGTTCTTTCTTTACAAGTGTTCAATCAAAAAAGATTGATTTAAAAGAGGAAAATAAAATGGGTTTTTTTAGGCCTTTATTATGACAGGACAGCTGAAGACTTGAAAGGGAGAGGGGGATGACATGCAGCAAAGGGCCACAGATCGTCAGGAGTCGAACCCGCGGCTGCTGCGTCATTAAGTGATCCTCTATATATATGGGCGTGCACTCTACCAGGTGCGCTAACCAGGCGCCCAAAATCCAAAGAAGTATTGTCTAGGTCTTAAATAATTTGAAACGGGTCTTAATTTTCCTACGTCCATGTAATGCTACTTCTGATGCTCCGACAGCGTGAAAGTGTTTTTTATTCTGGAGCGTTGTAGTTCTTTCGTTCGCTACTCTGACTATAATTCACTGTATTATGACTACAAATGAGACTAACCTGCAACTTAAATTGCAGCCAATCCACTTTAGTGTTATTGATGCGAGTCTCTTTCGGATTGTACCACAGACATAAAACAGATTTTATTTTTTAGGTATGTTGAAAGTGCAAGTTTAGCAAGACTTTGCTTGAAAAACTGAATTAATGGCAAAAAAGCCAGGTGCTTACAATGTATTTGAAGCCTATACTGCAACTGATTCGAGCGAGAAAGCAATTAAACTGTGACGTTGGGTGTACTGGCTCTTGAGTCTCATGCAAATAGTGAGAAACGTCTCACTGCTGTCAATGGTCTCCAGCGAACTACAGCCATCAGTTAGTTCTGCCGAGTGTCTGGCTCCAGCCCCGACCCCTCCACGCAGCCTCGGCGAGACCCACACAGCAGCTCCTCAACTCCCGTAACCGACCTCGGTGTCGCTTTTGGATCAGAGCCAACCGAGCGGAGGTGCTCTGGGTTGGGTACCGAAACACGGTGCCAACATGTATCTACCGGGCTGAAAAGTAACGTGGATTTCGGTGCCACTTAAAGGTGCTCTAAGCGATGTTGGTTGACGTCACTTCTTGTTGACGTTCAAAGTATTGTCAAACAAAACTGAGGCTAGCTCGCCCCTCCCTCCTCCTCATCCTGTCCCCTCCCCCTCCCTTCCGTGCCTCAAAGGCAACAGAAGCATCGCTGCATGTGACGCTAGTTAACATTACACTTTGCAGCAGATCATGTTAGCCCCTCGTTAGCCAGTAGCTGCTTAAATGCAAACACTGGGAGTCTGCAGTTAAATACAGAGTAGCTGCACCATAGACGCAGGTGGTGCTCTCTGATTTTTATTCAATTAAATGTTACATATAGTATGAAATCATAACAAGTTCTCAAGACACTTTACAGATAGAGTAGGTCTAGACCACATCCTATAAATACTATGAAGACAGAAGTGGGTACAGACGTGAGGAATCAGCAGAGAGAATGGGCAGACACTAAGCTAACGTTATGTCCAACGTTACGTGTGTTGCTTAACCCAATGTGTCCGGGTTTTTTATAACAGAAAATATGGGATGTCGAAATAAGCGCTGAAAATGTAAAAAAAAAAAGACAGGAAAATCAACAAAAACAATGAAAACTGTCAAACACTGAAAGAAGACCTACACACTTAAAAAAAAAAGCACCAAAAACTTAAAAAAAAAAGTGCCCAAAACATTGAAAAACTCATAAAAATGTTGAAAAGTGCCCAAAATGTTGAAAAAAAAAAAAAAAACCTTGAAAAAGCAACTTAAACACAAAAGGTTTTTTTTCATGGTGGACAGGAAGACAACACAAGGGTTAACTTACAAACATACAGATAGCCTAAAAGTGACATTTTGATATTTGACTTGGTAACAATGCTTGCTACAAACATTACATTACGTCTCTGATTCCTCACGTCTGTATTCACCTTTGTCTTTGTCACAGCTTATAAAAACGTAAGTTCTTGGTTATTTACCGTGTTGGTTGTGAATATTACCACACAGCAGCATTTTGGCATTTTTCTGTTTGCTAGATGACGATATATGTCGTTTGGTCCTACCCCTAATACAGTGTTTCTCAAAGGGGGGTTATGCGTACCCCTAGGGGTACTTTGGAGTACTGCAGGGGGTAAGTGATTTTTTGCAAAATGCTAATTTAAAAATATGTCATGCATAATTCCTAAAATAATTATACTATAATGATGAATGACTGAAGTGATGGATTCTAAGAGAACATCTGTTGCGGTTTTTGAACACGTCAACGCTGTGAAACGGCCGCGGTTTGGTTTCGGTTTAGGCACTTAAGCTACTATGAAAAAAAGATGGTGGTTTGGGTTAAAGTCAGACGTTACTTCACTTCTGGTTACGCTCATTGTTTTTCGGTTACACTTACGTGAAGGTATCTACATGAGAGTGACATGACACTGTCGTGAACGTGTCATAAACAAGTCATAAATGTTTATGACGTAACGCTTCTGTCATTAAGTGCCATTGGGTTTTTGTCATGACAAGTTAGGGTTATGCTGCGTTCATGCCACCTGGGAATAACAGGGACCGCCCCCGTGATTACGTTGTTTTTCCGCCTGGCAGCGTTCACATGGTCGGGATGCGTGTTCTTCTGTTGCCGTTTGACATAACAACTTGCTGCATGACTGCCACCAACGGTTGACTGTAGCCGAGAGCATCAGGTGTGTGAAAACATGGAGGCCACAATAACAAAAGATTTGCTGCTGTTGTCTTATGCGAGCATACAAACAGCACATGGACAGCTGTTTGTGTTAATGCAGGACAACCGACGGGAAAGGACACGGATAAGGTGTTGTTTTTTTTATACATGGGCCTATTTATGACTAATTTGAAACATGTTATGTCTGTGTATGTTTCTTGGCAGAGGCGTTTGTCCACAATAAACAGTTTGTCATTGAAATATGTTCAGTGAACCAAAGTCGCCTCCATCAAACGTCAGTTGTCAACAACGCGTCACAACTCGGTTAGCAAAATCCAGCCCCAGTTTCCCTCCTCCGATTCCCACAGGAAGGGACGTGAATGATGACGTTTTCACTCGGAAAAATGTTTTTCCGATGTCTATGAACGCAGCATTAGGGTTAGGGTTCATGTGTTCGCAACGGCGGCGTGTGTTCGCAACGGCGGCATGTGTTCGCGACGGCGGCATGTGTTCGCGACGGCGTCGTGTCACTCTTATATAGATACCTTCAAGTCAAGTGTTACCGTGTTTTCTTTTCAAATGGGACTCAAACCCCGCTCTCCTGGGTAAAAGTCCTGTGTTTATTTTAATAAATAACAGTTCAGTTCATTTGTATCTGTGTTGTCCTCCCGGGTCAAAATGAACACGTTTCTTTTTACCGTTTTGATGCTTTTTTTTCACGTTTTGCTTGCTTATTTCAACGTTTTTGGCAGTATTTTTTTTTTTTTCCCATTACCACCAGTATCTTCACCACCAGACTTATTTACACTAGTTTTACACTTATTTTTTTTCTGAATTAATGGTCAATAAACCTCATTTATATGAAATTATACCTAATTCTTTTGTAGAAATTAATGATTTGGACTAATGGTTAAGATCAGAGGAGTGAAGGTAACAGATTATCACAGATATGTCAAAGTTTAGTCAAGATAATGCTATGAAACTGAATACAACACCCACAATTCAATGAAAGTAGAGATCTGCTCCTTAATTTCACTCGTGGAGAGCGTTGTATGGAACCATCCACGTTATTTCGGAGCAATTCGGTTGAAAGAAACCCAAATTTCTGATATAGAAACTTTAAAAACGGGTCAAACTTGACCCGAGGACAACATGAGGGTTAAGTCAAGCCGGACTTTGCCGTACACATAAATAATGACTCCAGTCCCTTCCCCACAGTGAGCCATTCAGCCTATTAATCAAACACCGGTATCAGATCGGTACGATCGGCCGATACCAAAAGCCCAGGTATCAATATTGGGATTGAACAAGTCGGATCGGTGCCTCCCTATTAATTATCAGAGATCTGCACTCTGAGCCGAGAGGAACAGTTACAGTTTACGGTTTTATTTTCGCGGCTGGAGTTCAGCTTTGTCAGGATCCTCTCATGTCTCTTCCCACAGAAATACACGCACATGTACATGTGTATAAATATCTGCTGAAGGGTGAAAGTGAATGCAGAGCATCTGACCTCGTGACATCACAGCCCGGAGACACCGGATAGGGCGTCAGAAATATGTTGTCACTGAGAATGCCCAATCACACGCGAGGACAAGAATTTAACATAAAAGGGTGGCGAAATTGGGTGGAACTGTTAAAGAAAAAAAAAATATATCTGCAGATTCAGTTTGGGTCTGCTAAGAACTGACCATGCAGTCTGTGTTTAATATCCTCAGATTATTGTGTGTGTCACCTCAGTGAAATGTAGGCCAGAGCTGGCTGTGTTTAACCCCCCAAACCCTCCCCCCCCAACCCCCCTTCCCCCATCCCGCCTGTCGGCCTCCCTGAACCTGCTGCCCGCCTGCCTGACACACGAGAGCCCACTCCTCCTTTTAAGGCTCTGGTAGGTTCGGTATTCGGAGAGCCCTTCTTCAGGATGCAAGTGCAAAAGAGGAAAGGGTAATAATAGCCGTGTAATAAAAAACCAAGCTGGCCCACAATGGCCTCCTTAAGTAAATGAATCCACCACAAAAAAGTCATTCAGGGAAGTTATGAGGCTTCACACACGCACACACACACAAACACAGCAAGCATATGGAAAAACAAAGGAACATACCAGGTAAAAATGTGTTGCTGATGTTCAAAGCGCTCCAGGCGGGTTCCCCTTTGACAGAACAGGAGAGAACATTGATTCAAGTTCAACATCAAACTTTATTCCCCCGTAATTACACAGCCGGACGATCACAACTCAAAGCCAAAAGTGCTCATCATTCAGTCATGCCTGGGTGCAGATAGATAAATGACAGGGCCGAGTGTGTTGGGAGTAGAAAGAGTGCCAGGCTAACACTTAGCTCAGCCCTGCTGGTGCAAAAACACCCTGAGCTCCGCCAAACACACGTCAGATGTCCACCTGCAGAGGTCGGCCACTGCTAACAGCTTCCCTGCGCTCCATCTGGAGAATAAATGGTGTCATTATGGCGTGTTTACCTGTGCGACTGCTGCTCGGGGAGCGGCCGGCCGGCTGCTGCCTGCTTGTCCCAGCCCGGAGTGTCAGAGCGGCAGGTTCATGTTGAGCCCAACTCGACCCCCCCCCTTCCAGCACAAATGGAAGGAACAGACACCACGGCAGTCCAAAAATAAACCCTGAGCCCTGCGAGTTTTACAGAGTGACAGCAGAGCGAGGCAAGACGCAGAGCTGACAGGCCACAGGACTTTAGGTTTCACCACCTCAGGGCTCTAAAAGTGGGGTCCGAGGGCCACCCAGGGGTCCGAAAAGGATGTACTAGGGATCCGGCGGGAGGGCTCCGAAAAATGATTTGAATTCTTTAGAAATAATCCTAATTATTGATGGGATTGGGGTTTTTTCAGGGGTTTTTAAGCCTCTAGGTTGTAGGTGTGAGTTGCTTTGTGGGAGTTGAGGGCTAAAAGGGAAATGGACTCATTTTATCTAGTGCGTTTTTTAGTCTTAACTAGACATATTGAGTCATATTTCTGTATCTCTCTGTCTCTCCCTCTTAAACGGTCGCCCACCAAGAGTAGGGGTCTGCCTGTTAAAAGGAAGTTTTTCATCGCCACTGTAGCACCAAATGTTTGCTCTTGGGGGGTAAATTGTTGGGTCTCTGCAAATTGTAACGTGTGGTCTAGGCCTGCTCTATCTGCAAAGTGTCTTGAGTTGATGATTTGACACTATAGGTCCTATTTTAACGATATAATCGCACTGCGTGAAGCGCCTGGCTCAGGTGTGTTTAGGGCGTGTCCAAATCCACTTTTGCTAGTTTGACGGCGGAAATAAAGGTCCGTGCGCCGGGCGCATGGTTCAAAAGGGTTGTACTTAGTGTCTTCATTAATCAGAGGTGTGTTTTGGGCGTAACATGCAATCAACCAATCAGAGATCATCTCCCATTCCCTTTAAAAGCCAGGCGCGTTTGGACCTTGGAGCATTGCTGTTATGATGGAGGATTTGCACCGTAATATTTGTATTTGTAATCTTCTGCATGTGTGTGTGCTGCTGTGCGTCCCTGTGTGTGTAACAAGCATAGTGTGCACGCGCTGTGCACGAGCCTAGGAGCATTTTACTAATGCTCTGTTAAAATAACAATGAAATGCTGCCTTATTGACTTTAGACCAGTTTTTGTTGGTCAATGGTGCCATCACTTCCCACTGCCTCAAGATAACAATATGCCCAGAATGCACCTGAACACACCTCCCTGTAAGACCAGCACGCCCAGAATGCACCTGAACACACCTCCCTGTAAGACCAGCACGCCCAGAATGCACCTGAACACACCTCCCTGTAAGACCAGCACGCCCATGGGCGCAAAGATGGGTGCAGGTGCATTTGCTATTTAAACGACACGGGCGCTGGACGGGAAATTGACAACTGCGTCGGTCTTAAACCAGCAAAGACACTTGTGTCGGGTTTTTCGTCGGGCTTTGCGCTGCGCCGGGTGTAAGATAGGACCCTATACATACAATTTGATTGAATTAACTACCACTCAAAGTGCTGCAAACACAACAGGAACCATTCACAGACATTCATTAATACGCTGGTGGCGAAGGCTGCCATACAAGGTGCCACCTGCTGATCAGATAAACATTTATACACTGATGGCACATTGGGAGCAATTTGGGGTTCAGTATCTTGACTAAGCACACCTCGAAATGTAGACTGCCAGACAAGGGTTCTTCCAATTGGTACACGATCCTGACCAGTGCTGGAAGAAGTATTCCGATCCTATACTTCAGTAAAAGTACTTATACCACACTGTCAAAAAGTAAATACTCAAGTAAAGCACAAGTACCTCAAGTTTGTTCTCTAGTACACTACTTGAGTAAATCTACTTAGTTACATTTCACTATGCTCCTGAGCCACAGCTGCCCGGCTCATGATGGGGCGTTGATGGTGGTTAGGGGTCCTTTAAGGAGTTCCAGGGATATTTGAGTGGGTTATAAGCATTCTTGGTGGTACTCTGAGGGTCGTATTTTGGGGAACTAGATGGGACTTTAGCAGTTCTTGATTCTTAAGGGGTTCTGAGTGTTGCAAGGATTGTAATGCTGCGTTCTCATCCTATGGGATGGAGGTTTAGAGTTGGAGCTGTGTGAGGATTATAATACTGTGCATTGACAATATAACGCCAAATCCATAACATTTGTAACACAGTTATTTCAGGACACTTTACAGATGGAGTAGGTCTAGACCACACTCTTTAATTTACAGAGAGCCAGCAATTCCCACAAGAGCATTTGCACACAGCGGCGAGGAAAAACCTCCATTTAACAGACAGAAACCTCGAACAGAACCAGGCTCTGGGTGGGAAGCGTCTGCCTCGACCGGTTGGGAGAGAGAGAGAGAGATTACCTCGGATTGTGGTGGCACCTGGATCATGCCACAATAAGGTGCCACCACAATCCACAGGAAATCTGCGAGGTGAGAAAGCACAAGGACTCAGAGGAAGAAGCTAAGTTAGTAACATGCATTTAACGCATGCAGATGGAGAGAGAGTTAAAAGTCCTGCATCTGACATTCTACTTGACAAAAAGTACATAAGTATTACCAGGTGTGTACCAATTTACTTAAAGAAGCGAAAGTAAAAGTACTCCCTCTGCAAAAATGACCCATTTCAAAGAACTAAGATTTGTACACACAAGTTTTTATCATGTGCAACAAAGATATAAAATATATATTTGGGACTTCAGGGGCTCTTCTGTTAGTTTTGTTTTGAGGCATTTTACAACTTCATTACTGTTATAAGTACATGATTACCTCACACTACCACCAATTGTCATGGATGTGCTTCTAAGTATCCTTGAGATGAAACGAGGGCTTATATTTGTTTTTAGAGGGTGGATGAAACGGATTCAATGGTTTCCGCTCTTCATATTGTAATAGTAATCACAATTCTGACTTGTGAATGCGATCATCCAAGACATAATTACAACTGGGAAACGGTCAGAGGAGCGAGAGGGTTGCTTCTGGGACTCCAGCCCTGAATGTTTTCTCAAAAGCCCAGAATATTTTAGGGTTTTTAAAATAACTTCAACTTTGTGTCATTTCCCCTCAGTCTCTCTGTGACTGGACCGGCAAATCAATGGAGCAACAGCTCCATTACTGGGGAAATATCAACATTCATTCTGTGAACTCCACTAAAAATAGGTTTCACGATTATTAATGCTGTCTACCCTACATGTTGTGTAACTTAAAAAGCTGGACTGCCTCTTTTTAGTTGGCAGAAGTGAAAATGAGTCAGCCCTTCACGTTTGTTGTGTTCTGGTTTCAGAACGATGAAGACAGTTGGAGAACAGTTAGATACAAAACAGGATGAGACTATTATGTTTTCCCCAAATTATGTACAGATTTCCATGCCTTTTATTATCAAATGGCTTGACAGTTGGCTGGACGGACCCCCTATGTTTGGGATGAGCCCCCAGTGTTACACCGTAGCTCTTGTTGTTTCCGGCCGCTACCTCCTCGGCAGTCAAAACGAGTCGATCTCCGAATGTGAATGAACGGACTCCATATGAGGCTCCTTTTTCAACTACGAGGTCAATATTGTTTTTCAATAACGACAAAACAAGAAATAATCCGTGCATTTATCTGGAACTAAGCTTTAGGAGCTTTCCATCTTTACTCTCCTCCCTGTTACGTTGCATTAGGAAATCGATTGTTTTTGACTGATAAAATGGCTACGACCTACGGTGAGCTGTTCAAAACCTCTCTTTTTAGTAAACTCTGTGAACACAAACAATGTCAACGCTGTGGTTAAGGTGTAGAGCTCCTGGTGATACGTGGAGCAAAGTCTCATGTTGTGTCGAGCCTTCTTAGTGGTTAAAAAATAGCTATTTGGAGGCTAGCATCAAAGTGCCGCTAGCACTCCGAAAAAACCAGAATACGGTAAATCTTAAAAGTGGCGCTTCCGTCCTAAATATGCTTTTAAACGAAAGTTTGACTCGGGTACATTCACAAAAAGACCCTAGGTTGCATTTTGGCGAGAGTTAGGCTTTAAGTGGAAACACCTGTATGGGTGTTCATGGCCTTTAAACCCAAATATTGACATGGTATTTTAATCCTCAAACAAGCAACTCTGTAATCACACGCCCATCCCGTATGACGTGACGCAACATTGGCGTCCCTGGGGTTTTCCTACAGTTTTCTAAAGGGACTCTCTGGGTTCTTCAGGACATTTTAGGGTTCGTTAAAAACGTTGCAGGCGCACTGAGAAACTGTCCCTATGCGAGCTGAGTCTCAGACACCCAGGGATCTGAGAAAGGAAGGAAAGGAATCTTTGTAAACTGTTGCAGGAGCTTTGGGGGATTACAGGGGGATCTTGACGGGCGAGTATGGCAGTCCAGACAAAGCAAGCAAGCCAAGTTTATTTTTATAGCACTGTTCAGAGACACCGGTCACAAAGTGCTTCACAGTCAAAGAAATGAAATCTGATATAGTCAAATAAATAAACAAAAGATAAAACTCCAGATAAAGAAATGCAAGGAGAGCAGATATAAGACAAGTTTAAAGCACACGCTGATAACTGAATGGCTGAACAGACGAGTCCACAGGGTTCAACGACCTTAGCCCCCGTCATGTCTTCCTGTCTGCCTTTATCAACGTTCTGGTTGTCTTTTTAGACACGTTTGTGGCTTTCCCCGTTGTTTTTGTCACTTTTTCAATATTTGTCGACTTTTTCTGAGCCTTTTTGAAGTTTTTGTCACTTTTTTGTCAATTTTTGGTTAGTTTTTTGACATTTCTGTCACTTTTTGTTAGTTTTTTGACATTTTTGTTAACGTTTGTCACTTATTTTACTTTTTTTGTTACCGTTTGTCACTTTTTTGACTTTTTTGTAACTGTTTTGTCACTTTTTTGACTTTTTTGTTACTGTTTGTCACTTTTTTGACTTTTTTGTTACTGTTTTGTCACTTTTTTGACTTTTTTGTTACTGTTTCTCACTTTTTTAACATTTGTGTTACTTTTTTCTTACATTTTTGTCACATTTTTTTACATTTGTCGACTTTTTCTGAGCCTTTTTCAGAGTTTTTTCCCAAATTTTTACAGCTTTTTTAAAAAACATTTCTCACTTTTTTCGACATTTCTGCAAATTTCGTCAATTTTTGTCACTTTTTTCGACATTTCTGTAAATTTTGTAAATTTTTGGTTAGTTTTTTTGACATTTCTGTCAGTTCTTTGTCACTTTTTTTGACTTTTTTGTCACTTTTTTGACATTTTTGTTACTGTTTTGTCACTTTTTTAACATTTGTGTTACTTTTTTCTTACATTTTTGTCACTTTTTTTTTTACATTTGTCGACTTTTTCTGAGCCTTTTTGAAGTTTTTGAGAGTTTTTTTCCCAAATTTTTTAAAGCTTTTTTAAAAAACTGTCACTTTTTTTCGACATTTCTGTAAATTTTGTCAACTTTTTGTCACTTTTTTGACATTTTTGTCATGGTTTTGTCAATTTTTGGTTAGTTTTTTTGACATTTCTGTCAGTTCTTTGTCACTTTTTTGACATTTGTGTTACTGTTTTGTCACTTTTTTTGACTTTTTTGTCACTTTTTTAACATTTTTGTTACTGTTTTGTCATTTTTGTGACATTTTTGTTACTTTTTTGTCACTTTTTAGACTTTTTTGTTACATTTTGTAAATTTTTGGTTAGTTTTTTGACATTTCTGTCAGTTCTTTGTCACTTTTTTGACTTTTTTGTTACTGTTTTGTCACTTTTTTAACATTTGTGTTACTGTTTTGTCACTTTTTTGACTTTTTTGTTACTTTTTTCTGACATTTTTGTTACTGTTTTGTCATTTTTGTAACTTTTTTGTTACTATTTGTCACTTTTTTTTGACATTTTTGTTACTATTTTGTCAATTTTTAGTTAGCTTTTTTTTTAAATTTGTCGACTTTTTCTGAGCCTTTTTGAAGTTTTTGAGAGTTTTTTTCCCAAATTTTTAAAGATTTTTTAATTACTTTTTACTTTTTTTCGACATTTCTGTAAATTTTGTCAATTTTTGGTTAGTTTTTTTGACATTTCTGTCAGTTCTTTGTTACTTTCTTGACTTTTTTCTTACTTTTTTGTCACTTTTTTGACTTTTTTGTCACTAACATTTTTGTTACTGTTTTGTCACTTTTTTTTAACATTTATGTTACTTTTTTAACATTTGTGTTTTGTCACTTTTTTACTTTTTTGTTACTTTTTTGACACTTTTTTGACATTTTTGTTACTGTTTTGTCACTTTTTTAACATTTGTGTTACTTTTTTCTGACATTTTTGTCACTTTTTTTTAACATTTGTCTCTTATTTCAAAGTTCTTTTATCAATTGTTTTTTCTTCAAATGCTATAAAACTGACTAAAACACCCAAATTCAATGAAAGTAGTGAACTGATTATTTATTTAATTTGTAGACCGTTGTAGTGAATCATCCACGTTACTTTTTTGGACAATTTTGGACATTGAAAATGGGTCACATTTGACCCAAGGACAACAGGGGGGTTAACCTTATTGGGAGACTATTCTAAAGCTTAAGAGCTGCCGATTGGAAAGCACGGTCTCCCTGAATCTTAAGAAGTGTCCGAGGTACATTTAGAAAAACGCTGATGAGTTAGATGTCTTTGAAACTTACTTAAAGGGTCCATCCATCCATCCATCTTCATCCACTTATCCGGGGTCGGGTCGCAGGGGCAGCAGCTCCAGCAGGGGACCCCAAACTTCCCTTTCCCGAGCCACATTAACCAACCCATACTGGGGGATCCCGAGGCGTTCCCAGGCCAGGTTAGAGATATAATCCCTCCACCTAGTCCTGGGTCTTCCCGGGCCTCCTCCCAGCTGGACATCCCTCCACCTAGTCCATGGTCTTCCCGAGACCTCCTCCCAGCTGGACGTCCCCTCCACCTAGTCCTGGGTCTCCCCAAGGCCTCCCTCCCAGCTGGGACGTCCCTCCACCTAGTCCTGGGTCTTCCCGAGGCCTCCTCCCAGCTGGACGTCCCTCCACCTAGTCCTGGGTCTCCCCCGAGGCCTCCTCCCAGCTGGACGTGCCTGGAACACCTCCCTAGGGAGGCGCCCAGGGGGCATCCTTACCAGATGCCCGAACCACCTCAACTGGCTCCTTTCGACGCGAAGGAGCAGCGGCTCTACTCCGAGCTCCTCACGGATAACTGAGCTTCTCACCCTATCTCTAAGGGAGACGCCAGCTACCCTCCTGAGGAAACCCATTTCGGCCGCTTGTACCCTGGATCTCGTTCTTTCGGTCACGACCCAGCCTTCATGACCATAGGTGAGGGTAGGAACAAAAACTGACCGGTAGATCGAGAGCTTTGCCTTCTGGCTCAGCTCTCTTTTCGTCACAACAGTGACTTAAAGGGTAACTTTGTTTTTTTTTTGCAACCTGGACCCTATTTTCTTATGTTTATGTGTCTAAGTGACTGATGGATGACAAGCTGCAATGCAAGTTTTTGGGCAATTTCGTCAACTAAAAGTTCTGTTTTTGCCACTGACAGGCTCATATTATTATCTATATAGGTCTATATGTCTGACAACATATAGACCTACAGATAGACCTTTGAAACAGAGATAGACCTTTTTGTTAAAGAGTAAGATCGTTTATTGTTTAACATGAAACAGCCCTGAAATCACCATCACCAAACTCCACCAGACTCCATGTAAATAATCACTACTTTTATCGTCATGAAAACACACTTCATTCAAAGTCGACAGAAACAAAATAAAACTACCAAAAGTCGTCTTGGTTCATCTTTCCACTGTTCCAACAATCACCACTCTGGTTTGGTTGAAATAAACCCTTAATTCACCCATTTACATGTGGAAATATGCTGGCTCTATACACGCTAAAAGTCCTGATTATTTACATGGAGTCTGGTGGAAATATGCTGGCTCTACACACGCTAAAAGTCCTGATTATTTACATGGAGTCTGGTGGGTTTGGTGATGGTGATTTCGGGGCTGTTTCATGTTAAAAAGGATCTTACTCTTTAACTAAAAGGTCTATCTCTGTAGGGATCCTTTCATAATGTTGTCAGACACTTAGAATAATAATCTGAGTCTGTCAGTAAAAAAACAGAACTTTTAGTGGGCGGAAATTGACGGTGAACATCTGTCCTGTAGGGTTACATTGCAGCCTGGTTCACGGTCGCCATTCACAGCGCTCTCGCTCAATACTGGAACAATTTCAGAGATTGTTGTTCACATTATTCACACACAAAAACCCGGGGTAGATGTTGAAAAAAACCCAACTTTTAATGGGGTTCCAATAGTATTTAAAGGGGAACTATGTAGTTTTTTTTAGCTTAATTTACCTTAACTGAACAGCTTCGGAGTCATTGGAATGGTTATATGACTTTTTTCGGGTTGAATGGTGGTCGTCTCGTGCTCCCCTAGCACCTGTGACCTGAAAAACCTCCCTCACAACTTTCGGCCGCTGGCCTCAGCGTCAGGAAGTATGGCGTGATATCAGGTCTCGCCATGTAACGAATTTCTTCACGGCACTGCACACATCCAGGAACCGGCTAGCTATAAGAACAAGGTAGCGATGGAGTTTTTCACACTATCGTCATGGCTGAGCTGGCAAAAAAAGAAGCAGAAAGCTAGGAAAGCATTGTCGGAGGAACAGAGGAAGAGGAAACGGCAGACTGACCGAGAGAGGAGTCGGACACGAGGAAACATCAGAGCTGCGTTTTCAGAATGGCGAGAACTGAGACAAACGGAAGTCTGCTAATCCGATGCTAACCTGGCGTTCTTGCTGTTGCACTGTATCTTTGGGATAAACTCTGTTTAATCTTTGTATTTCTTGTTATTGTGTGTCTGTAAAGGTTTTTTATTATGATCGCTGTCTGTTACGGGCTTACTAGCTAGCTTACTAGCTGTCTACTTCACACACTGGGTCAGTAGCTGGATTGCTGCTGCTAACCACGGCTAAATTACCTCAATTACAGCTGCTTAACAATACTGGTTAACTTTGCACATTTAGCTGCACCAGCCTCATGGTCTTTCATCTTTCTTTTACTTATTTTTTCTGCACGTCCTTTTCTCTAATTACTGTTTTTGTCTCCATTTAACGGTGGCTTTCACATAGGAATGATTCCTGAACTATCTGGGCCGATCCACTTGGGGAGGGGCCGCTCCCGCTCGCCACTAGAACTACAGTATGGTGTTGGTTAGGATTCATTATCTAGCCCCTCCCCCCACACACACAAAAGTGGGCCAGCCCATTCTATTTAGTAGGCTGGTGTGATGTGCCGGTGTTGCCGCATGTGTTGAATCGCTTAATATTTCTGTTTAAATCGGCCCAAGAGTACATCGGCCCTTGTTGTGGCGTTTGCCAGAACTGCCAGATTGCCCGTCCGCCCATGTTTACAAGATTGTAGTTTCCTTTTGTGGAATTCCTCGTGCAGTTTGGCAGTAAAGTAAATTTCATTTGACCAAACTGTAGTGGAGCGTAGACCGGTCAGCTCAACTGTAAATCAGCAACAACATTATCACCTTTATCCTCTTATAATGTCCATATTTAATGCTGTCTTTTTTAAAACTGTATCCTTCCACTGCTATATAGTTTTTATATTACTATGTCTACATTATTCTCTTATATTGTCCATATTTAATGCCGGTCTCTAGACTTTATCCTTGCACTATTGGACTTATTTGCATTACCACCATGACACACACACACACACTCATAGAGCATCTTACCATGCAGACTGAATCCCAGGGTCAGTCCCTGCCCTGTCACTGCAAGCCTCTCATGCTTATACATGCCTTAGTACATTCATGTGGATTTTTGCCTTAGTATCTTTTCTTTTATTGTCCATATTATTCATGTGGATTTGTTATTTACAGTGGGGCTCGAAAGTTTGGGCACCCCAGGTAAAAATTTGTATTAATGTGCATAAAGAAGCCAAGAAAAGATGGAAAAATCTCCAAAAGGCATCAAATGACAGATTAAACAGTCTTATAATATGTCAAAAAAAGTTAGATTTTATTTCCATCATTTACACTTTCAAAATAACAGAAAATAAAAAATGGCATCTGCAAAAGTTTGGGCACCCTGCAGAGTTTATAGCATGCACCGCCCCCTTTGGAAAGCTGAGACCTGACAGTGTCATGGATTGTTCTCAATCATCGTCTGGAAAGACCAGGTGATGTCAATCTCAAAGGTTTTAAATGCCCAGACTCATCTGACCTTGCCCCAACAATCAGCACCATGGGTTCTTCTAAGCAGTTGTCTAGAAAACTGAAACTGAAAATAGTTGACGCTCACAAAGCAGGAGAAGGCTATAAGAAGATAGCAAAGCGTTTGCAGATGCCAATATCCTCTGTTCAGAATGTAATTAAGAAATGGCAGTCATCAGGAACAGTGGAAGTTAAAGCAAGATCTGGAAGACCAAGAAAAATATCACAGGATTGTGAGAAAAGCAAGTCAAAACCCACGTTTGACTGCACAATCCATCCAGAGAGATCTGGCAGACACTGGAGTTGTGATACACCATTCCACTATAAAGAGATACTTGAACAAATATGGTCTTCATGGAAGAGTCATCAGAAGAAAACCTCTTCTACGTCCTCACCACAAAAATCAGCGTTTGAAGTTTGCAAATGAACATATAGACAAGCCTGATGCATTGTGGAAACAAGTTCTGTGGACCGATGAGGTTAAAATAGAACTTTTTGGCCAGAATGTGCAAAGGCACGTTTGGAGAAGAAAGGGTCAGAATGTAATGAAAAGAACCTCTGTCCAACTATTAAGCATGGGGGTGGATCAGTCATGCTTTGGGGTTGTATTGCAGCCAGTGGCACAGGGAACATTTCACGAGTAGAAGGAAAAATGGATTCAATAAAATTTCAGCAAATTTTGGACGCTAACTTGATGCCATCTGTGAAAAAGCTGAAGTTAAAGAGAGGATGGCTTCTACAAATGGATAATGATCCTAAACACACCTCAAAATCCACGGTGGATTACATCAAGAGCTGTAAACTGAAGGTTTTGCCATGGCCTTCACAGTCTCCTGACCTCAACATAATTGAAAATCTATGGATAGACCTTAAAAGAGCAGTGCGTGACAGACAGCCCAGAAATCTCAAAGAACTGGAAGACCTTTGTAAGGAAGAATGGGCGAAGATACCTCCAACAAGAACTGAAAGACTCTTGGCTGGCTACAAAAAGCATTTCCAAGCTGTGATACTTGCCAAAAGGGTATTAACTCTGCAGGGTGCCCAAACTTTTGCAGACGCCATTTTTTGTTTTCTGTTATTTTGAAAGTGTAAATGATGGAAATAAAATCTAACTTTTTTTGACATATTATAAGAATGTCTAATCTGTCATTTGATGCCTTTTGGAGATTTTTCCATCTTTTCTTGGCTTCTTTATGCACATTAATACAAATTTTTACCTGGGGTGCCCAAACTTTCGAGCCCCACTGTATCATCCTGTTTATGATGTATGTTGTGTGCGATGTCTTTAAGCTACTGGGACCTTGAATTTCCCATTGGGGATCAATAAAGTATCTCTCTCTCTCTCTCTCTCTCTCTCTCTCTCTCTCTCTCTCTCTCTCTCTCTCTCTCTCTCAAACAGCAGGTCTTTTAACTGTCTGTGTGTGTTTCTGTGACATGAACACATTAGACACTCCCACGTGACTTGGCTGACCATACTGTCTGTTTGCTATTCTGTCATTTTAGTGCCCCCTGGAGGAAATCAGAGGATCATTCAGGGTCCCTCAGATGGCTGACACTGACACCCGTAATACAGCCCCCCAGCTGTTAAATCAAGCCGAGGCGTTTGCTGAATGATTCATGCTGCGGCTTGTTTAGACTTAAAGCCAAACTGAAAGACATTAGTAACAGATCAAACTGATCCTCTCTGACATAGGTAGATGGTTTCTGAAAAGATAATCAAATGTAGTTGAATCTAATACAACTTAACTTATAAAAAAGGCTTAACACTAAATCTTCAATGGGGCATTTTAACGGATTAATTACTTCATATTACATAACTAAAAGATACATATCAAAGTGTGGCGTCTGGATGTCCTCCTCCAGGGTTATTTTAAGCATCAAAGATTTCATTTCCTGCATTCTGATACACTTTTATGCATCAATTTATGGTGGGAGTACCTTTATTTATCCTATTTGAAGGAAAACACAGATGACATTCAAAATATAGCCAAAATGGAATATAAAGCAGTAATGGGGCTTTCCACATCAGGGACTTGAGCCTGGATCACAAAAGTAGACCCCAAAGCAACGACCCTCGACGCAAACACCAGCACACAAGTATAAACATCAGGCCACTTGAGCTTGTTTTCCAGTTCTGTGGAGGCTCCACGCAGAGCTTTCGCCGTATACTATGTAAGTGGCCTGATGTTTATACTGCTGGTGCGTGCGTCGAGGCGGCCATGTGTGTGTGTACGTGGCTACGGCGAAAGCTCTGCCTGGAGCCTCCGCAGAACTGTAAGACGAGCGGCGCCGCAGGAAACTGCCGTGACCTAACGCGACACACAGAACGTGGAAGGTGTGTTGTTGTCAGAAGACACATTTAGTTTCTAATGAAGCTGGAGGCAGCAAAAAAAAAAAAAAACAGCTGGCTAAACTAGTTAAAAATAGCAGGTTTGTTCAGGACACCCCCGTCTGTCGTTTTCACGTCACCTTTTCGGCTCGCCTCAGCTCGCTGGGAACCTCGACTGAGGCGGTACTAAAGAAAGTACCTGTTAGCAGGTACCAGGGACTTTATTTCGTAATGGAAAACCAAAAAAGGCGAGTAGAGTAGAGTCGAGGCGAGTCGAGCAGGTACCACGTAATGGAAAAGCGACTTTTGTCTTAAATGTGTGATGAAGGGAGGATACTGGCGTTAGTGTAGGCGGAGCATTTGGGCTCGGTCGCGACATATACACTACACACTGGGCTCAGTTCTGCAGTGTTAGTTAAGTTTACTGTTACATTACTCGACCCCGTTTCGGTGAATACAAATATCTGAAGTGAAAGTTCTGTCACAAAACTATGTTGTTGAGTATCATTGCGCATTTTTAAGTGGTTATATGGAAATCCTGGAGCTTTCGTAGTGGGTATACTGCGTATACCTGCGTATCACGTAGACTACACCACTGGACGTACTCTATATCCAGTTACTATTGCGGTTGAAACTACTTTTAACCTTCTAGGTTGATTCTTGCAACCCAGTTAGTCAAAGAAGACATGCAGAAGAGGGTTCAACAGGACAGATTTGTAGTTTGGATTAGGGCTGCACAATATATGGAACATATGCGATAACGCTGAATATCGCGTTAACAATATTAATTGCGATAAACTAAAATGTATACAAGTGTTCTTAGTTCTGCTCCTTTTCGGTATTCTGTTAACCCTCTGAGGACAGAAGAGGCACCTGCGAGTCCAAGCGATGTTTGACAACACATTTATTCACTATTTTATTCATATATTACGCTACTTTTGTGAACCCGAGCCCTTTGTAAACTCATTTCAAACACCAAAACAATTGAGTGTGGGTATGTTTTCACAAGAGATTTGAGAAATGATCTGTTTATACATTGATCTGGATCTGGATCTTGGCGTCACTACACAGAAACTACGGCGCCCCTAAGGGGACATTAGCAAAAAGAAATCTGTGCTCACACGAAACTTTCATGTGCTCACGTGACCACATGAAACTAAACTTCAGATTTGTTTTCATGTGCGCCGACAATGTGCGCTTTGAAACCCATTTTGTTGTTATGAACAGTGCCAGTGCCGCGGTCAGCAGCACTGCAGCAAAGAACTCCGGTTAGAAAGGACGATGAAGACCTAGATTAAAATATAGTACAACTACTGTAGTCATTTCTGCAAACGTTTTATGTGCGCACGTGACAAACTATTGAGAAAACTGACATTGTTCTGAACATGTTGATATGAAACACATGGGGATCAGTTATATGCAAAACCCCTTAAAAGGAGAATTTCAAGAACATATCTAAACTTAGCACAAAAAGTAAGGACATTTGTGTTTGGTAGATTATTTCTCTTTGTAAGGAACATGCATTTGTGGGATTGACTCGTTTGGTGTCAGGCATTGGCGGAGAAGATTTGGCAAATTTTTCATGGGCGCAACCCCCAAATGTTCCTTACAAACGGGGCACCATTTGTAAGGGAACTAAAGGCTTTCCAACGGTGTAAGATTTATTGCCAAAAAGCATTGTTACCACAGAGAAATAATCTACCAAACACAGATTTGCCCTCAGACCTCAGAGTATTAAAATACAAAAACAAATGAAAGGAAATTATTTCCAACTTTCTTTTATTGAACAAATTGAATATGAAAAGGCACCGCTAAAAAGAGAATGACAGTTACATTTTAAGGTACATTCTTCCGCGATGTGTTTACCGCGCCGGTTGTTATCGCGATTACTTTAAAAAATATCTATATATATTGTGCAGCCCGAGCTTGGATACATGCATTATTCAGGTCCTTCTTTGACTGAACGTTTATGTTTTTGTGTCCCAGACTTCTTTAAGAGCTTCAGGATCACCACCTGCCTCGCTTCCCTGAAGTCCTCCTCTCGGTCTCAGATGAAATTTGCTTGCCTAATGCAGCTGCCCCAGAATAGAAACCCTTGGGGGCCGTCTTGGCTGCCCCCTTTCTCCAAACTTGAGCCTCCCACCTTTAGCATTCGACCCCTTCCATCTCCTTATTGAGTGCCAGCGGTGGGAGGAGGGGGACCCGTGTCACGGACCCTGCCCCTGCGCAGGCACCCGGCCTCGCCTCCAGGCCGACTCCCTCGGCCAATGGCGAGGCCGAGCGGATCGTGTGTCACTATAACAGAAGGACATAATCAGCGCGGTAAGTTTGCAGAACCTTACAGCCAGTCTCGGCCAGCGGGGAGCTCGCTTCTTTCAGCTTTTCTTTGAGGTAAGACAGAGGGGAAGGGAGTGTGTGAGTGTTAAGAGAGGAAGCTCAAGTGCAATGTACTCCCCCCCCCCACAAATAACATCACCCAAACTGAGGACAGCTGAGTCCGCGTGTTGATATCACTGCCACGATTAGTAGAGGCTGCTGCCAGGGTCAGGGGTGCGACAGAGACAGGGACAGGCCTCCCTTTGACGCCAGGCGAGCCATGCTTTTTGTGTTGAAATCTAGTTTCCGTGTTGGGGTTTGATGTTTGATTGCAGCTGTGCGCCTGAGATGCTGATAGGCAGCGGGGGTTTTGGACACCTTGTGACATCGCCGTATCTCCAAATTAAGAAATGTGGGTCTTTGTTTTCGGAGTTTATAATCAAGACACCTTGCGGTATCTTTGTATATCCAAAATGATAAATTGGACTTTTTGTTTTGGGAGTTTGTAATAGGCGAAAATTTCAGGTGATGTGTAAAAATATTCATTCCTTGGGGGTTTAAAAGGTTCTGACGTTGTTGCAGGATGTCCGCTGTTACCCTAAAGGACTTTGTTGTTGTTTCTGTGCCGGTTTTTTTTGGTCCGAGTCCAGTGTCCCAGCGGAGGTCCATATCATACCTGAAGGATTTACAGATGGCTTAGAGCCTTTTGAAAGCAGCTTTCCGCTTCAGGAAGACAGAAGATGAGTTATGCAACATCATGAGTACAGCGGAGGCTAACGGTGTCGGGGACATTGCTGTAACTTTGTTTGGGGGATTGCAGGTTTTCTTGTCTTAAATTTTTAATATATGTACGTCCATTAGTGAAGCTGTAAATTGGGCGTGGCGTGTGTGTACATTAAAGAGCACATAGCTCGAGGATAAACACTTTAACATGTTGAACAGGAGCCAAGAAGTTTTTTTTTGCTTTCCTGTGTACCAATATAACATCACGGTGTAAACACAAATTTAAGTTTGGATTTTACAAGATTAAAAAGAGCACATAGAAGGAAGCCTTTAGCATTAGCCCTTTAACCTTCCCGGCTGCCTTTCAGGGTTTATTTTAATTCCTGAGCAAAGTGTTCGCCGTCAGCAGGGAGCCTCGGGGAGATGATTGAAGGAACCATGTGAGAGCCAGACGGCCAGATAAGGAGATGAGGGTGGAATTAGTGTTCCAGAGGAAGGAACCCAATCTTCAGCATTGGGTCCCCTGAAACCAGATCCTGGGCCTGCGCAGCTGTCAGATGGAAATAGTTGTGGTGTCGGGATGCATTTATGGTGGCCGCACGCTAATGAGACAAACGGGCAAAACTAATCCGACATCTAATCCCTGATAGATTAAATTATGAACGCATTCGGGTCATGATGTGTTCTTCTTTGCAGAAGTGTTGGACTTTTACATCTGAACTGAATAGAGCTACTAGTTGTCAATTATTACATGAATCACTTTCAATTATTTCGACAATCGATTAACCGGTTTGAGTCATACTTTATTTAAAAACAAAAGTAAGAATTCTCTGATTTCCAGCTTCTTAAATGACACATTTTGGAGGTACTTTTACTTGAGTATTTACATTTTGTTTGCTTCTTTATACTTCCTCATCGGGGGAAATGTTGTACTCTTGTACTCCACTACTTCTGTCTGACAGCTTTAGTTACTTTTCCGATAAAGAGTTTTACTGATGAAACACATGATCAGTTTATAAAATATGATAGTTACGGATAAAACTATCCGATAATACATTAAGTGGGTATAAAAAGTAGTGAAAATGCTCTGAAGACAGGTTGTTAAATGTGAATATCTTTGAGTTGTGGACTAAACAAGACATTTGAGGACGTCATCTTGGGCTTTTTGGGAAACACTGATCCACATTTTTCACCATTTTCTGACATTTTAGAGACCAAACAGCTAATTGATTAATCAAGAAAATAATCAACAGATTAATCAACAATAAAAAAAATTGTTAAACGCAGCACGAGCTGAGAATGATTATAGATGTGACAGAATCTGCCAGAAGCTGATCTGTGTGTTTCTAAAGATAAAAAAGTCTTTCGAGTGATGGGAAAGGGCAGGAGGTCGACACTCACCCCTCCCGCCCGAGAGGAGTCTTTTTTAAACGTTCGTGTCTCAGAAACGGGGCCGTTGTCATACATTTAAGTTTGGCTCCCTTCTCACTTATCATCAGAGAAGCAGATTCAGAAGCGAGGTTCGAATGTCAGCCCAAATACTTTTTTTAATTTCAGTTACATTACACTAATTATAAACCCCATTCGGATCTGACACATTTTTTTTAAGCTTTCGAATGCAACGTCCTCGTAAAACATTTCAAATAATGAGCAGCAACGTGTTTTCGCAATGAATCACATTTTTTTTAAGGTGGGGGTGAAATATGTGCAGGGCAGCAGGGTGCGGTTTGGTCAGGGTGGGGTCAGCAGCAGATATTTAAGACGTTTGCAACTTAACCCTGAGCTATAAATACAAACACAGCAGGCTGCTCAGTCGCTCCTCGCAGACAGACTTTAACTTCCTCTCCTCTCCTCTCTTCTCTCTTTTTTTTTCTTTTCCTCCAGGTTGTAAAGTCCACTGTCACCATGTCTGACGCCGATGAAGTGTAAGTCCCATTCACATTTTCATTCACAAATTTCAGCCGTCTGTTGAGGAGTCAGACAAAATAATCCCAACTCAAGGTCCGCTTACTGGCTTTTTTGTTCGTCAGAGAGAGTTCAATTCAGCAGCATCTTTTTGCAGTTTGCAGACCTTGAGTTAGGGCTTTTGCGATTTTGGCTCATAAAGCGCCTGATTGGCGGCAAAACCGCTTTGCGCCGGCCGTTCCATTGATTTCCTGTCTGCGGTGGCGCCAAACTATGCGCTGCGCCACCCCTGGCGTCGCGCACTGCTCGGATCACAAAGACGACGTTATGTGAACAATTATTTTGCACATTACATTTTGCAGGTAGAGTCTTATTTTGTCTCTTGTTCTGAATGAAATGTCTCATGATATATTGTCTCTGGAAGTGTTTTATTGGACTTTTGTTTTTGTTAAAGAAGTTTAAAAATATCACGATACTTGATACTATCGAATCGGAATACTGTGAAAACAGTTCAAGGTGTTTTCAGTGTTGATTTGTTTGTTTTTTAAGCTCAATAAATGTAACATCTTTCCATAAGTCAATGAGTATTTGTGTTAAATAAACGTGATTTCATAATTGACCAAAATAACTGTATATCAACTAACTAATAACTGTCATATAATTATGATATCTTCCTTAATCAGCAGCCCTCAAACTACTCTCTGTATCCATACTCAAGCATGGGTTTACACGGTAATATTTTGATGATTAGATTGAAGTCTAAATCTGAGTTTCTTTGCCTTCTGTCTTGCAGCGATCATGTCGAGGGTAAGTAGCTCTATTTTCCCCCTCAATCCCCCCCCCAAACGATAGGTCCAGGTACAGTCGGGAGTTCCATGCTAAATCCCAGTATTATCTCTGAATCTTGCCTAACTGGATTTCCATCCCCTGTAGAGTTATTTGCACTGGAAACAAAAAAGAAATCCGTATGTTTACAGGTTTGGCTTGACTCCTCCAGATTCAAGTTGTGCAATAAAACGCTCTCTTTGATGCTCTTTGAAGATCTGCTCACATATTATCGTCCCGCTGTTGCAGGCACCAATGCTGGCATCAGGACAGTGTCAAATATGTTGTATGAGATTAAAATCTAAACGATTAAATCTGATAAACTGCACTGACCTGTTGGCAACATGTTCTGCTCTGCATGACCATCTGCAATTGTACAGTCCTCCTAAACTGAGCAGGCTTTCAGATTTTAGTTTGAAGTCACTTTTCTGTCTCGTCTGTGAGCGCCGATCAGCCCAGGAGGACTGTGTTGTGTTTGCTTAGCATGGATCCCCAGTGTACCCACATTTTGGATTCATATTGTGTCAAAACTGGGTACAAATGGGATCTTTTTTTTAAATGTTCTTCTGCTCCTTTCTTTCTCGGACGGACGTGAAGAATACGATGGTAAGACGTAGCCTGCAGATGATAAATCTAATGCCATTCATACTAATTTGTCAGCCATTTTCCTTAATTTATTCAAACGTGTGTATTGTACTTTCTCATGATCTTTTTTTTTGTGGCATGCTGGTTAACACTAACGCCTCTCGAGATTTAAATGAAAAGACACAAGAAAGGACGACTGCGTCAGGATAGAATTTGTCTCTTTTTTTGTCTTCGACCACAGCGAGTTTCAGCGCAAATATCTTCAGGAATATTTCACATTTCATCCATCAATGACTGACCTTTTCCCTCCTGTAATTGCTTGCTGTCTCACGTGCTTTAGCGCCATCCGGTGGCAGTTCCCCCAAACTGCGCCGCAATGAATGAACCTCCTGATATCTTGCATCTCCCCTCCCTTCTTCTCATCTACTCACTCCCTCCCGACAACCTCTTTCCTCCATTTCCCCTCCCTTTCTCCTGCTTCCATTAACCCTCTCACCGCCCTTCCTCTCCCCTGGTGACTCGTTGCATGTTGTGTAGCTGTAGAAGAGGAGGTAGTAGAGGAAGTAGAGGTGGCCCCTGAGGCGGCCCCTGAGCCAGAGGCGGCCCCTGAGCCAGAACCAGAGCCAGAGCCAGAACCAGAACCAGTGGTAGAGCCAGAACCAGAACCAGAGCCAGAGCCTGAGCCTGAAGGTATGTGCTATGGAGGGGGGAAGGGGCTATTCTATCATCCTTTCCCAGGCGACAGGTGCGCTCCAACGGCTGCAGCCAGCCAGACAGACCCCACTAACGTTCATAGAGAGGCGAAGTCCCTCCCCTTCCTTTGGACCCTATGGGACCTTAATTCGGAAAATCCTATGTACGGTAGTGAACAGGGAGAGACTCGTTCTTTATTTTATCCCATTTGAATTGAGCCATGAATTACACATGTGATTTTGACCAGTTTATAAGATCATTTTACAACTGAAGAAAGTCTCAGTTCATCAAAGTACTACTTACTTTTGCATGAAACTGCTCAGCAGGGGCGTCGGACTGGGGGGAAAAAGGGGACTGAGTACCCAGGGCCCTCATGTGAGGAGGGCCCAAAAAGATGCTAGAATGAATAGCTGCAGATGCGGGGCCCATAGAAAATGCCTTTCTACAGGGCCCAGAATTTTGTGCTACGCCCAAGAAAGCAGTGGCGAGATCTCGGAGAACAAAGCAACACAAAGCAAGGGCTCAGTTCACAATGTTCTAAAGGTTTAATGAGACACATAAGCAAGGATAAACATATTTTCTAACAATCGCTTCATTCATTTAGATGACGCGTAGTAAGATAAGAGAGTCAGGATGAGCAGAAGGATTGTCCCAAGGTTTGTTCACACAGATAGGAAAACGGTGTTGCAATTTAGGATACAAACAAAACGGATGGGAACGACTTTCTTCAGACTTTTAACAGAACAGAATGTGGAATGTAACATTATTCACAACAGGCATACATTACATATACAATGCTCGTCTTTTAAAAGATTATTTTGCAACTGAAGAAAGCCTCAGTTTGTCGTAGTAGTAGTACCGCTAAGTTTTGAGTGAAACCGCTCAGTGAACTACATCTCTTGTCTCGCGCAAATACGTCACTTTGCTTTGCTAGCTAGCTAGCTTAGCTCTGTTCCACAAAACATGTAACGTTATCTTACCTGATGTGTTTTATCGAGCTAAGTGTTATCAGCCAGGAAGACAGAGAACTAGCAAGATCCTCTGCTGTCGTGTGAGTAACGTTACATCCCGGCACTAAACACACAGTCATCGTCGCTTCAGAGAGACGTCAATTACAGTGACGTATAGTGTATTCTTATATACTTCAACAGTTTTACGACAAACTGAGCCTTTCTTCACTTGCAAACTTATCTTCTAAATTGACAAACATAATTTGTGTAGTAATCCATGGCTCAATTCAAACGGGATCAAAACAATAATTTTTTTTGACTTTGCCTCTCTATCCTGGTCCGCACACATGCTCTCCATGTCTGCTAATGCTAACGCTAACGTTGCCTTCCTTTCACCTCTGGACAAAGTCAAACACAGCCGCACTCAAAGGGGTGCAGGTCGGGATGTGATGACTTTTTCTATTTAAATATAAACAGATGTTGAAAGTATCATACCCAAAGCATTTAACAGTTAGCGTATGACTAATATATGGAAGATATTTGTGCACTGAAGCTAATGTTTAAGGCTGCTATAAAGAGCCAAAGTCCTGCTCCATATCTATGTCAGCTTTCAACGTTTGTACCGTTAGCTTCTCAAAATGCTAAAAAAGTAAAAATGCATTAATTCCTTCCGTCATTCATTACGTAGGCTAGTTAATGCTCTTAGCGAGTTCATTCTGAGTTAAACTGGCATCGGCAACTTAAAGTGGACAGTAAAAATGTGTACATTTCGTGCATCTGTCCAATCTGTTTGTGCTAACACGTTGGCATACAGCACAAGTATATATCGCAGATGTATTCTACTGGATCCTCCAGTATAAAATCCTTTTACAAACCCAAAGTTTATATTTTTCCCATTCTGGGAATTAAAGATTCACAACTTCCGGAAAAAATAAAAATCTAAGTTGTCAAAACTTTAGCTTCCTGGCTAACGTAACTTACTTCGGCCTCTTTAATCAGTCTAACACAGCTGATACTACTGTACCACATGTACTCTAAGTGCTTGTATTTGGAGTACATGCTCGCTTTTTCATCATTTATCAAATTAAATACATGTAATATCTCCAGCTGCTTATTTTATGTATGAAAATAAACATCTTTTTCTAAATTCACCACTGTTACACCATCTTATGTTATGCTCACATGCCGGTGGGAAAGTCAGTGTTGCATTCACACGCTATTGTTGTTAGAAAATGACATTCATGTGTTTGATTTAATCCCACAAAATGTATGACTCAATGCCAAACCTAAACTTAACCAAGCTGTAACTTCTCTGCCTTGTTGATGAAGTTAAAAAATATCCTGCATCATACATGTCCACCTATAAATCACCAACTTTACTTTGATATTTCTCAAAACGACATGTGAATTTACTGTAGGGATGAATGTTAAAGGTTTAGCTGTTTGACGGTGGATACCGTGGCTTCAACAAAGCAAGACTTTATGCGTGGTTGTTACGTGACTGTTGTTGTACGGATGGAATTAGTGGCTTGAAAAATGCACACGATGCACATTTTAAGCAACTTGCCATTATTTGTTTGTGCTAGCCGTTCATTTTGAACACTCAGCTATTATTTGAGACTTTATGGTGGTTACAAATTCCTGAATTCAATGTCTGCCATAGCTTTGTGTTTAGCTGATGCTCTGCTGCTCTCCGAGCGCTCGCTAACCGTGTTGTCTATTCTGCTTTTTGATTGGGATGCTTGCTGCATGCAGAGGCCTATGAAGAGGAAGGTATGTTGATTTTTTTTTAAAAGAAACTTGTGACCAAATCTGATATCTGTCATTCTGGTTTTGGAAGGACACGCAGTGTCCAGGTCTGACGTCTGTACTCGGGGAACGCCTGCTGTCCATAAAAAAAAATGTCTGGAATAAAACCAATCCAGGAGCGCTGCCCAATTGGCACTGAGAGATTGAAATTCAAACAGCAACAAAAGCACACAATTGTAAAAGAGAGAGAGGGAAAAATGTAAACTGCTAGTGGAGAAAAAGGGTGAAAGAATATGAGATGCTAACACGTGCTTTACTGCGCAGCGACCCGACCGTTCTATGCTATGCCACTCGTCATCTGCATGGCATGGAGCCGCCCGAATCTGGGTGCAAAGACTACGGAGAAATGAGGGGAAATGATTATGTCTTGCTTGTGTAAAAATGATTTTGGGGTCAAGCCAAAAAAACAAAACATGACACACATTTTTGGTACGGTTCAAAAGTCACAACTTTAAGCGAGTTTTTTTTAGGCTTTATAAGATTTTTTTTTGTAATAATACAATAACACAGTGTGTCACTCACAGCAAGATGGCTCTCTGATGTTCTCAAAACTGTTTGGTTCTGGTTTTTTTTTTTGACATTGTTTGTTCTTACCTTGCTGTTCAACTTCTAACCCAAACTTAAAACACTGAGGCTACAATTTACATTTTTTTTTAATCTTAATCTAATATATATAGAGCCAAGACCATGTAGTTTAATCCATGTAATGCCTGAGAAAATAATCTGCCTGGTTTCTAACCCCATGACATGTACTTGTCCCCTCTTCATTCTCTAACCTGCAGAGGAGAAGCCAAAGTTCAAGTAAGTTTCCTTTTCGTGTTTTCTTGACTTCAAATAATTTCTTTAGATATTTCCGT